>NC_043704.1:155813784-155817238 GCF_006229205.1 Suricata suricatta
GAAGGTAAACTCTTATTGCTAGCATGCATATAGTGTTAACTGGATAGGTCTGAATGTGTAACACTCAGGTACAAACAGACAGAAAGGCTGATGTTCCCCAAAATTCACTTCCTGCCCTCCTATAGTTTACTGAGCAGGTGGCCAGGGCAGCCAGATGGCTCCCCCTCCCAGACATTCCTGAGGCGTCCTTGGTGGGAACACAACATGGGATGTGACTGCACTGGAATTGCAGGAGATGCTGAGAAACCACTATGACCTATGTCCTCTGGAATGTCAAGTATATGGATACAGATGATGGTCTAGTACTTTCCATAAGCATGTGTCTTTGAGACACACAAAATAAATGGGGATGCATTGGTATAGCTCACAATTACCTGCACAAACAGATGGATTCTATTTATGATCTGAAGTGAAAATTCTGCTGTGTTTTTCATATGTTGTATGTACATCTATCAGTGAACAATAACAAAATTCTTATTCCAAAGTAAATTCTAAGAAGTTATTAACTCGTATTGAATAAAATTAAGTTGTAAAAAAAATTACTAATAAGAAGTTGTAAATCAGTAATTCAGAAAAAAAATTATAGTCTTAAGGTCACTATATGATCTAGACTATATTCTAGACTACTGTACAAATATAGAAATATTAAAAATGGAAAATATAATATCTTAAATGATAATCACAAGCTGATTGTTACATTAGGTTGTTTTAATATTGGATCATAAATTCATATGTTAAATATAAATGCATAACTTGTTTTGTTGTTTAAAATATAGTATCAGTTATGCAAACAATTATAGTAAAAATTATAGAAGTACAAAATGGAAAATTATATTCATTAACATATATATATCATCATTGTTTTCCAAAATGGCGTCATACCAAGAATGCTAGGGAAAGAAGAGCATTAAAATTACACAAGCATCCACCATATTTTTTGTCAATGACTACATTAAAAAATAATTCTTTGTACATATAGCTTACAGTAATATAACTGAGGACAGCCTGCTCACTATTCACAACAAAGCTGAAAGGCTGTAATTGAGAAAATGCAATAAAATGATAAGTACCCAAAGTTGACTGTTTTGGTGAGAATCCAGTGGTGATGCAGGTAAATGAGAGAGACTGTGAAGGTCTGTTCACCTGTGACTCCATCTTCAGGTTCACCTGGGAGACTACACATAACCTGAATCGATTCACAAGTGGGCAAGTGTGTTAGATTAGTAATCGATCTTAAATATTCTGGAATGTATGAGATACATGTGGAGGATGCCAGGCAACAGACAGAAGAAGAACCCACATGGATCTGCTGTTACTGAGAACAGCCCTCCCAAAAATGTCAGGCTCAGTGGAGAAGCGGTCCTGATCTCTTGTATCCAGGGGTTACAATTTCACCCCAGGGACTGAGGTAAGATTTCATATCTCTGGGATGTCACATGATTGTAAGGACACTAAGGGAAGGACATTTCTTGTGTCTCCTCTGAGGTTGGGGTCAGTGCTGATTTCATTCAGGACACTGCATTCCCTGTCCATCAGAGCCTCTTGTCCCTTCTGTCACCACATCCTCCTTCGCTGACAGGAATTGAGAAGGCTTGGAAAGAAACGCAGAGGTTTTATCCATGTTTGATTTGTAAACACACCCTTGTCCCATATTGATCAACATCCTGTTTTTCTCACTCATGTTAATATGCATTTGGTGCATGTGAATTCGTGAGGCTGAAGTACCATACATACCATGATCACATCTCCAGTAGTCCATATGAGGCTGAGCTCCAGAAGAGTAGGGAAGGTATTGCAGGAGAAATGACAAATGATCATCTCTCAGAGAAGGTGGTCTATCACTATTTACGTGTGGAGTGGGCTGGAAAATACCTCCCAAGGAATCAAGGTGCAGATGCACAAGGACTGTGCATCTATGCACTGTACCATATGTGATACATGAGACATTGAACCGTGGGAGCATCCCAGACCCTGGGAGGGAGACATTGTCCTGGAATATGCATGGGCATGAATGGGTCACATCGCCTTATGAGAGCAGGACAGACAAATTCATTCTTACACAAGGAAAGAGCCACACGACGTCTGCAGTAAGATCCTCCCCAATGGATTTTGAGGAAAAGACATGCCATGACCAGGAATTCAAGGTGTGCAACTCTAGACAATGTAGTTTCCCCTTAGAGCTTCATAAGGATACACAGCCCTGATGAGATTTTGAATCAGATTCAGTTTAATGATTTCACACTTCTGAAATGATGAAGGTGATGAAAGCTTTATACCTCTTGCATGCATGTGTGCATGAGTGTGTGTGATCTTCAGACTCCACATTCACACCACATTTTGGAGGAACCAAGTCTCTTCAGTGCTGTCAACTAAAGTTGATGCAGTGAACATGGTTCGGACAATGACCCCACCAGGAGACTGGTTGCTCTTGATTAGGATTTTTGATATTTCTGCAGCCTCATGTCCAACATACACTTTATGCTCCTCCTAGCAACCTTGCACATTGTGATGAAGGGTCCTGTGGTTCATAATGAGTGCATCTGGGAATCCTGTAAGTGTTCAGTTGATGTGCATCAGAATGTCTGTAATCGATTTGTATTCAGGGGGAGGAATTAAGCTAATGCAAGGAACTATGATTTCTGTGCATTTTGTGTGCATTTTCCTATTATTTAATTATTTAATTCAGAGACTGAATAGAAAAGCAGAGAATCATGCGTTCAGAGAGGCTCTCTGGCGGAAATTGTTGTATGGAGAAGAAGCCCAGATCCTGATAGGAAACCATTGCCTCTGTCTGTACCGGCTCCTGGGAATACACTCCAGAATTGGTGCAGAGTGTGCACCTCCTGATGGTGCTAATCCCCTTTTACAGGGAGGTTCTGGGCTCAGACTGACATCCCCTCACTGTCTCCTGCACCCTAATACAGGACCGTGAGGTCCGCTTTCAGGCTGTTCATATGTAGATCCACTGTGTTCTTGTGTTTTCTGTGGCCCTTCACAGAGTCTGCATAGCTTGTGTTACTTCATTACTAATCCATGAGACCCACTTCAGTTCCTTCTCTGGAGCCTGGAGAACACAGCTCATTCAGTACCTACTGAAGACAAATCCAGTCTTCACAGCAGAATTTCAGGGACCCCCAGCCTTCACAAGGTCTCCTCGGGACTTCGCTAGTTGACCACCACACCGATGCCTAGAGGCATAAGATCCAGGTCAGTAAAGTGTCACACATCTACTGTTTCTCTCACTCATATCCACTCATATACCTAGAGTCTCTTGTTTACCATGAATTACCTTTTAAAAGTGCAGCAAGGAAAATACAGAATGCACGAACTTCACAGTGAGATGTCTGTGTTCTGTCCTGGTGACTGAGTGGGAACACTATGTTACCGTGTGTGGGCTCCTCTCCCTGCTGCAATGTAAAGGCTGACAGAGATTACATAGCACAAAGAGGTCTCT
>NC_043704.1:155817338-155828258 GCF_006229205.1 Suricata suricatta
GGTTTTTCCCTACTTTCTCCTCGAGGGTTTTGATGGTTTCCTGTGGAACCACAAAAGACCCCGTTTAGCCAAAGTTATATTGAAGAAGAAAACCAAAACGGGAGGCATCACAATCCCAGACTTTAGCCTCTACTACAAAGCTGTCATCATCAAGACCGTATGGTATTGGCACAAAAACAGACACATAGACCAATGGAATAGAATAGAGAATCCAGAGCTGGGCCCACAAATGTACGGTCAATTAATTTTTGACAAAGCAGGAAAGAGTATCCAATGGAGAAAAGACTGCCTCTTTAGCAGGTGGTGGTGGGAAAATTGGACAGCAACATGTAGAAGAATGAAACTAGACCACTTTCTTACACCGTACACAAAAATAAGATCAAAATGGCTGGTGACACAATATCTTTTAGAATTTGTAATTTATTATCGTGTGATTTTGATGCAATGATTATTTAGTTCCCATGATAATCCTTATTTTAACATATGCAACCAAACATGTGAGGTGGGAATAAATTTACCACCATTCTACAGGCGAACAGTTACACTGCAGAAGAGAGGGAGTGTGTGAGTGTCCAAGAGCATATATTACATGAGAATAGGCCCAGCAGCTGGACCCGTACTCCACACCACAGGACCCACCTTCCCCTTTAACCACATTCAGGACAAGATTGGACAATTTCAGCGAGGTTTGCAGGTTTCTGACCCTGGAGTGTCCTGGTAGATTGACATGAGAAGTCAGGTTTATTCTGTCACAGAGAATTAAAGATGGTGATGAGCCTTGACAGAGTGTCACAGAGCCGATGGAGATGCTTGGAGCTTTCAATAACCATCAGTGTGATTCACACATGAACTCTGGGTGGACAACAATGGAAAGTAACAAAAAGATAAAATGGTGGAATTATTAGTGAAATATGTTAAAGGTGGAACACCTGTATTTAAAAATATTTATTCCTCTATAACATGGTGATCATTGTCCTCCTAAAACTCACAGTAATGTGATAATGGTCTATGTTATATTTATCGCAGGGTCTGACCCTTGGCAGGTATGAGTATTCCCATTGTGATGGTTCATTTCAAACAGAGAGGACACTTGTGTGTTTCCACAGCTTTTACACACTGTTCGCTGTGTTTATATCTGAAGAAATTTGGACAGCATGGAGTTGGAAATCCTTGAGATGAGACCAGCCCTCAACTACTCTCTTGTTCTGGATGATGAGCTTCCTAGGTTCTGAGTTCCCCCTGGTGGTTGTGAGCACCTCCTGGTGGTCCCCGTGCACCACTTGTTTCACACCCCTGCAGAGATACAGGGATTCTCTTTCTCCCCTCGCATTTATACAACATGCAAGGGTGAGACCTTCCATCAGGAGCACTGCAGACCCTCCAGTTCAGAGGAACTATTCACCTACTTATTTCCCATCGTTGACCCGTCACTCTGCTCCTTGCTTGTAAATCTCTAGATATATTTTCTGTAATCGTTGGTGGCAGGAATCTTGAATACTGTTTTCCTTATCAGTTCGCAAAGTAGAAGAACTTTTTATTTAATAGCGAAGAGTAGAAAATGAAGGATATTTGGACTCATGAATTCTACTTTCAGGAAACTGTGACAAAAGGGCTCAGCCTCAAACATGTGCCAACTTTAACAAAAAGTGTTGTTTGATCGCAGAGAGAATGTCAACCCAGAAACTGGAGTCTGTCAGAAAATTGTCAGGCACTGAACTCAATGGAGTTTTTTCAGATTTATATACAAGTTGTTTACTGTTGGTGAAGCATTTCTAAATTATAATTTATTTCTTCTGGAAGAGGAATGTCAGTGCCTGTGATCTATTCTTGCCATGCAGATGTATTTAGAAGTATATGAGTAGTTTTCTTTTTTATACATAATAGTTTATTGTCAAATTGGTTTCCATATAACACCTAGTGCTTCTCCCCACAAGTGCCCCCCACCATGACCATCACCCCCTCCCTTATTCCCCCTCCCCTTTCAGTCCATGAGATCAAGGGAAACTACTGAATACTGAAGACGTGAGTAGTTTTCTAGAGACAAATTTTGTCTGATGGAGTAGGTTTGACCCCAGAACTGATGGTACCCACCATTTCACCATACCTGATTTATACAGTTAAATTTGGAGTTTTAGAGGTGGTAATATTTAAACACATTTTGGACTTGAATTAATATTTAATAAGGTGAAATTTGGGCGGATTTGTGTTGTGGATATGTGAGTGTTGTTTGGATTGGAGCTGAACTGTGTAAACATCAGAATGGACTGTGGTTGCCTTTGTTTCGTGCATGATATCTTGTGTGGCCAAAGGGACTTTTCCCACATTTGATTAATTTAACGATCGTTATATTACCACCATGTGGGTGAGTCTGGAGATGGAACTCAGGAAAGACAGGGGCAGTCACCACCTGTCCATCTCAGGGGTGCAGATGGAGATGTGGGAGGGGACACACTGAGAATTGTGGGTACAACACTCTCATCACCAACACAGCCTCTTTCTTGCATGAAATGCTTGTCTCCTTCTGGGTCTGAGTGTCTAACTAAACCCACGTAGATATGCATAGGTGTCTCCCAAATTTCATGAGGTGGAGAGAGACATTGCAGGTAACAGTAAGGAAAAACACATAAAAAAGTCATTGCCTTTGAGAGAGAACTTCTGGTCCTGGTGTGCACCCTACTGTCTGAAGCCTTAATTGGATGATGTAGGACACCAGCCAGTGAAGGTTGGAGCCAGCCCTACAAACTGGGCTCTGGGATTAAGACAGTATCGATGGCAACCTCCCAAACTGACAGATTGAGGCCCAAGGGACGTGCCTCAGGAGATCACTCAGCTAATTCATCAGGAGAAGTCCCTGCCATCTCTGTGGTTCCTTCATGCCTTGAGGTCTCTCCCTCCAGAGGTTATAAAGTCATAGGTTCTTTTATATGGGAAATGTACCCTCTCTCAGTAGGGTGAGGGTCAACTGCTTGTTGGGGGGTGTCGTCTTTGTGACCTTGTCTCTGGTGCACACCTCTGCTCAGTCTTCTGAGAGTTAAAGCAAAGATCCCCTTTTATTGCTGCTAAAATCTCATATTGTGCTCATATGTTCCCAGTTATTTTTGATATCAATAACTGATGAAATTGCCATCAGTCTGAGAATTACCTTCAGAAGCAGGTACAGGATTACATGCGTGGTGTCAGGTAGTGTAGACCAGTGGAACAGTACATGGTAAACATGCATCCTCAAGCCTGGGCTTGTTACCTAGCAAAAAATGAGTAGTACAACGAATGCCAGCTGACATTTGTCTGTGCTTCCTGAATATTCAGCAGAACGCTGTGTGAATGAGCCTGGTCCAGGAGCAAAAGAGGACTGCACACAGGCAGGACATGAGAGCTGGGTGTCTGGACAGGCTGTCCATGAAGTGTGGGCACAGAGGAGTTGGAAAGGGCAAGTGTGGTTTGAATTCCATCCCATGTGGCATCACTATGGAGAGTCACGAGTCAGTTAATTCATATCCACTACTAGTTAGGGGTAAGATAAATGGATAAATGGAAGAAGATAGACTAATTGTCCAATATCTCAAAGCTTATCACTTTCTGCAGCAAAATTTCTGCCTTTATTTTATTTTATGTTTAATGTTTAAAGATTTAATTTAGATTGTTAGTTAACATATAGTGTAATATTAATGTCAGTAGTAGAATTTAATGATTCATCAATTACGTCACACCCAGTTCACATCACAATAACTGACCTCCTCAACTTCCATCACCCATTAGCCCATACCCCACACACTTCCCCTCTGGAAACAGTCAGTTTGTTCTTTATGTCCTCAGGAGTCCTTTTTTTTTTTTAATTGTATTAAGTTTCTCCTAATAGGTTAGACCTATGAGTGATCACATATGGTATCTGTCCTTCTCTGCCTGACTTATTTAGCTTAGCATGACACCCTCGAGGTCTATTCACTTTGCAACAAATGGGCAGATTTTATTCTTTCTCAATCGCAGCAATTTCCTACTCAACACATCCCCAAAGGCAAGGGAATCAAGAACAAAAATGAACTATTGTGACCTCATCAAGATAAGAAGCTTGTGTACTGCATGGAAATGGAATACTCAAGAGGTTTTTTTTATTCCATTTTTTTTCCTTTTCCACTATGTTCATCTGGATTGTTTTTTATCTTCCACGTGAGTGAAATCATATGGATATTTGTCCTATTTCACCTAGAGATGGGGCTTGCAGTACTCTATGGTCAGTGAAGGTGGTGCCTGTGGAGGTTGTACTGGTGTTCTGGAGGAGAGACCTGATGTGACTCTGATTCCCCAGCACTCATTCCATAGTAATGAAGCACTTAAAAGGCACAAGGGGTTGGAACTTGGTGTAAGCACCTCAAGTCTATACTGGGGGTTGTTGTACTACTCACTAAAGTCTGTCTATGCTGAGTGTTGGGAGGAAATAATGACATCTGCCCACCCTCTTTTCCCTGGAGTGGGAGTTCCCACCACTCTGTTCAGAAGCCCTCACAGAGCACTGAATAATCGTGCTTGGGAAGTCATCTTCCCATCTTGTGGGACAGTGCTCTTGTGTTTCATTTGTGTGGTGCACCAGATGTGTTTTATAACTCCAAATTGTAGGGACACAGTGTGGTGCCACAGAGCTGGTCCTGTGGGGGAGGGGCTCGCTGTGCGATGACTGGAGTTGGTTGGTGCTAGAAAGCCAGTTGTATGAATTCTGGGTGCTTGGAGATTATGGTAAAGCCAGAAAAAGCCAGCATCCAGATTAGTTGCCCTTGGCAGAGGCTCCTATGTTAATAAACAGGGTAGTGCAATGGCTCCTGCCAGCTCTCTTGCTCCAGGATTGGCAGTACCACCTTTCCCAAATGTGCTTCAGGAAGAGAAACTGTCTCTCCACATGCAACCGAACACATGGGATCCTCAGAGCACAGTGCCCCCTGTGGGCCTCTGCCTTCCTTCTCCACAGGAACACTGCTATGCCCACCAGTCTCCACTGTGAGATGGCATGGGCATTAAATCTCCAGTCTTTGAGCTCCACGTTTACATGAGGCTGACTTGTCATGATTATCTTTATGTGTCATCTTGACGGCATCAGATTTATCCAGGTTAACCATTGTTTCTGTGGATATCTGGGATGTGTTTTGAAAAGAGATTGGCATTTCCATCCTTGGCTTCTGTCTGCATGGGCATCCCCCATTCGATTAAGTTTCTGAGTAGAATCCAATGCAGAGGGAGGAAGCATTCCCTCAATTTTACTTCCATGTGCATGTTTGAACTGGAACATTGGTCTACTTATGGAATTGTTCTGAAAGTCACATCATCAAGTCCCCAAGTTCTGAGACAAAAACTAATTCAGAATGAGGTGAAATAATTACATCACTGTTTTTCCAGGGTCTCAAGCTTGTGATAGTAGATCATAGGACTTCTCAAACTATTTAGTCATGGAAACCAATGTGCTTTGAGTTCTGTTCTTTCGGAGATGATTTATCTCATGTTTAGAGTAATTGAATAAAGCTGTAACTCATTTAAAGTCGTGAGTAGCAAAGTGCCATAAAGGACGTGTCCTGCTGTTTTTTGGGGACAAGAGCTAGGTGAGGAGAGTGAGGAGCTATGGGATCTTGTGGTGCTAGCCGCACAGTCAGTGCATCTAAGACTCCTGTAAAAGTTCAGCTGTTTTTCCTGAGCATATTTGGGATTAAATCATAATTGGGGACAGGAGGAAGCAAGTGCAAACAACTGTGTCTTTTGTGCATGTTAGTGTAGTTTTCCTATGATAACAAAGTTTCTAATTCAGAGGGTGAATAGGCAAGCAAAGAATCCTGTGTTCATCAGGGCTCTCTGGGGGAAACTTCTGTGTGGAAAAGAAGCCCCAGACCCTGACAGGACACTTGCCTGTAACCTCCATCTGTACCTGCTCCATGGAATACAAACCAGAATTGTGCAGAGTGTGCACCCCCTGGTAGTGTTGATCCTCTTCTACCAGGAGGTTTGTGTCTGGGCTCACACTGAAGTTTCCTCACTGTGTGTTTCACACAGAAGTACATGGCCGTGTCCTCGGGCCTCAGGCCGTTCATCTGCAGAGAGAGTGTGTTCTTGGCGTTGTCCCTGGAGATGGTGAATCGGCCCTTCACGGAGTCTGCATAGCTTGTGCTTCCACTACTAGTAATCCATGAAACCCACTCCAGCCGCTTCTCGGGAGTCTGGCAGACCCAGTACATGGCATATTTACTGATGTCAAATCCAGAGGCTGCACAGGAGGGTCGCAGGGAGCCCCCAGGCTTCGCCAGGCCTCCCCCAGACTCCACCAGCTGCACCTCACACTGGACACCTGCAGACACAAGACATCCTGATCAGGAAACTGTCACACATCCATGCTTCTCTCACTCATATCCACTCACATACTCAGTGTCTCACGTTCACCATGAATTACCTTTTAAAACAGCAGCAAGGAAAACCCAGCCAAGCACAAACTCCATAGTGAGATGTCTGTGTTCTGTCCTGATCACAGAATGGGAACACCGGGACTCCGGGGCTGGGGCTCCTCTCCCAGCTGCAGGGTCCTGGCTTGGCTGGTTTAATCATCACAGAAAGGGCCCTATTTGCATATTCTTTGACTATATATCAAACTCCAGACATAGATTTGATTTTAGAAGGGAACGAGAGGGTTAAGGAGGCACTACTAAGTCAGTCTGTGTAAATGACGCTGTGACAATATGAATCGTAGTTGTGAACACAGGTATATTTGCAGGCATGAGTGCATTTTTACTTGTCTTTCATCAATATAGGTCGTTTTCACAGTACAAGTATTTTACATAATTTTTGAGGTTTAGTCCAAAATACTTAATTCTGTGCCATTTTAAGTTGTATAATTTTGTTTCTTCTTTTCCATATATTTTCATACTGGTGTGTGGAATCACAGCCCTTTCCTAGTGGTTCATTTTGTATCCTGCATTTTTCCTCATTTTAAAAAAATCGGTTCTAATATCTTTTGTGATATCTCTAGTTTTGTTATGTTTAAGATCACTCCATCTGCAAACAGGTGATTTTCCTTCCTTCTTACTGATTTAAATGGCTCTTATTTCCTTTTATTGCCTAATTTTTCTGGGTACATCTTTCAGTTGTAGGAGCAGAAAGCTTTTCCCTTCTTTGCTTCTGGACTTTTACCAGTCTAAGGATTCAATTGACATAAGACAGATCTATGGGAGAGAATAAATTTCATTTTGCAAGTGCATGAGCTTCCTAATAATATGACACCCAGAGAATGAACAAAGCAGGTGGCACTTGTGACTTTCAGACAATAAAATTTTGGATTTGTACAGAGTTAAAGCCAAGGTGTGTTTTTGGAGTATTAAATTAGTCACCAAGTAACTGGGTTTGTTTACACAGCCTTCTTGCCCCTAAGATCCTTATTTCTGTGCTGAGGATAGTTCTCCCCTTCTGGTACAGGGAAGGAAACTTTCCTAAGGGAGATTTATTTCCTGCTGCCGGGGGACAATGGAGGGTCCTAATGTCCTTGGACTATTTCTCAAGTAACTTTCATCCAAATAAACATGTCACAAGATGACATCGTTTGGGTGGCATATTTATTCTTCACATTATCATGTTGACTGCTTACATTGGGGTGATCATCACTACCTGGCTCCTGATATGACAGGAAAGGCTTCTTACTTTACTGCTCAATATGCTGTTGGGTTTGGGCTTTTCATAATGACCACGACCACGTGTAGGTAATTTCTTTCTGTTCCTTTTTAATGGAGTTATTTTTAAATGATGACCATGCATTGAATTTTGTCTAATGTTTTTATGAGTTAGTTAAGGATGGTGTAGATTCACTCATTCTCTCTGTTAATGTAGGGCATCACATTTATACATCTGTGTATGTAGAAGGTTCTTTGCATCCCAGGGATGAATCATGCTAGATTATCATGTATGATCCGTTCAAAGTGCTGTTGGAACAGTATGCTCAGATTTTATCAACAAATTTTGTTTGAATGCTAATTTGAGATATTGGCCTGTAATTTCCCTTTTTGTGGTGTCTTTCTTTGGCTTTGGTGTGAGAGTAATGCTGTCCTCCGAAAATGGATTTGGAAATATTATGATACATCACTATTTTGTGATACTTTAAGAAATATTGGTGTTAATTCTTCCTTAAATATTTGGTAAAATTTTTAATAAAGCCATGGAATTCTAAGCTTTTTTTTGGAGTGTGTAGGTTATAGATTAAGGAAATCTTATTAATTTTTGTTTTGGTCATTTTATATTCTTTCATGAAACAGTCTTGGTTGTTTACATAATTCTAGAAAATGTGTGATTTATTTTGGTGATCTAATGGTTGGTCTATAAATATCTAAATTTTACTTTTATGATCCTTTTCAGGTCTTTACTTCAGTTATGTTGCCTCCTTCAGGTCTGATTGCATTTGTTTGAATCTTACCTGTTTCTCTAGGCTATCTATATTTTTAAAATTTCACTTATGTTTTCCAAATACAAATTTTGATGTAGTTGATTTGTTTTGTGTTTTTAATAGCCATTTTTGCTCTGCATTATCTTTCATTGTTAATTTTATGTTTATCTTTTTATGTCAATACAGAAAAGTGGAGCAGATTCCGGAGTCCAGAAATAAAAATGTGCACATGTAGAGAGCAAATCTTCTATGAGATCTCCAATAATTCACAGTGGGGAAACGATAGCGTCTCTGAAAAATGGTGTTGACTAGGAATGCCTGGGTGGTCAGTCGGTTAAGCATGTGAGCTCCGCTGAGATCATGATCTCACGGTTTGTGGGTTTGAGTCTCATATTAGGCTCTGGGCTGACAGCTGGGAGCCTGGATTCTATATCTTCTTCTCTCTGTGTGCCTGCCCTGCTCATGATCTGTCTTTGTTCTTCAAAAATAAAATAAACATTAAAAAATGGTAATGATATATACATGCAAAATAATGATATTTGGACATAATCCTACATCATACATATATGTTGACACACAAAAAAATCTCAAAATGGATTAAAGAGAACACCTGACCCTAAATAACTTCAAAAAATACCCACAAAGTACAAACGTCATGACATTCACCTGACAATGATTTATTTGATATAAAAGCAAAATCACAGAGAAAAAAGGCCAAGAATGGGGAACTACATCAAACTAGAAAAGTTGCAAAGCAAATGTTAGCAGAGCTATAAGGTAGCCAATGAAATGGGAGACATTACATGAAATATATTGAAAAGGAGTTAATATTCACACTACAGGAGGGATTCCTGAACATCATTAGCAAAAATCACAATTGTAATCATAACAATAAATAAATCACCTGATTAAAATTTGGGTCAAGCATATAAATACCCATTTCTCTATAAAAGATGAACAAATGTCTTCCAGCATATGACTTGATATTCAACATCTTTAATCATCAGAGAAATCCTCCCCCAATCCATTGAGATATCACCTAATAGCTGTTAGCTAGGCTATTATAAAAGAAACCGATCATAGTGAGAACATATCAAGTGTTGGTGAGGATGTGGAGAACAGACAATCCTAGAATTCTCTCGATGGGAGTATGACACAGTGTAGCTACTATGGAAAACAGTGCGGTGAAAATAACTCACCAGATCGAGTTCCTAATCTTTTCCCATTGACTTCATTTCCAGCTAGGTGTGAGGAAGTTCTGGGCCTCATGTTGTGGGAAGAGGCAGGTGCAGGAGACAGGTGGATCGAGTGGAAGATCCCCAAACTATTCCAGGAGAATGGACCCCTGGCTGCCATCTTGTAAGGCTGGACTCAGTATAAACTTTGATACTGATGGTTCCCCACTGGGTGTCTCTGTCTCAGAGGGAGAACAAAAGGACTGAGGGGTAGAAACAACTCTTTTCTTCCACAGGAACATGGAGGTACTAAGAATTCTTTAGAGAGACAGAGAGAGATCGAGTCATACAGCTGATTAAGATGTTGTGGGGTTTCAACAATGGCAAGGGTCATTACTGATGGTCTCTCTTCATAGACATCAAAGGAACACCTTAGAGCAAATACAAGGAGAGAGGAGTTCCTCTAATGAACTAAATTCAGATCACTTGAATGAGTCAGTCTCCTCTGTTTGAAAATTAATTATATATATATTTTTTTTGAATTGACAAAATTTTTGTTTAATTGAAAATATGCAACAGTTGTCACTTAAAAGAGAATGATCATATTCAGTGCAGGCGTTTGAATCCACAACGCGTTCTGGCTACACAATTCACAGGAAGCACATTCATATATATTTTAAACGGTGGCCAGTGTACCTGTGAGGCACTGGTATGATGATTTGAGTTAGTTTATCCCAAAGCTTGGTCTCTAGCAAGGTAGGTACTGCTATTATGACCATTCACTTTAAATATGAGAAGATATCTGTGTTTGTAAAGGTTTTAGAAGTTTGTACTATTTACTGGTCAGGATGAAGTTTGCAGGACATGATGAGATAGATGTTTCACAGGAAAACTGACCCTGAAACACTACTGCTTCTGGATATGAGCTCAGAGATCCTTGATGCCCCCTGGTGACCTGTGAGCCCCCTGGTGATCTGAAAGCCCCCAGGTGACCTAAGTGGTCCTTGAAGTCCTGAGTGCTCCATGATGACCTGAGTGCCCCATGGTTACCTGTGTGTACCCAGGTGACTTGAGTGGCAACTGGTGACCTGAATGCCCCCTGGAAACCTGAAGATGTGAGTGCTTCCTGGAGACCTGAGTGACCATGGTGTCCTCAGCTTCTTCTGGTAACCTGAGGACCCCAGAAGATCTGAGTGGCCCCTGGGGTTCTGAATGCCCCCTGATTAATTTCAAGTAACCTAAGGGCAGGTTACAACTATTGGACTCATGCTCAGTCTCAGAAGTCCTCTTGTGGCTTTTCAGCCAGCTCTGTGTCTAGGCCTATCCTGTCCTGTTAGTCCTGACAGGTGG
>NC_043704.1:155828358-155834253 GCF_006229205.1 Suricata suricatta
TCTGTCCTTCTCTGCCTGACTTATTTAGCTTAGCATGACCCACTTGAGGTCCATCCACATTGTTACAAATGGACATATCTCATTATTTCTCATTGTCATGTAATTAATACTCCATTGTATATATATACACCACATCTTCTTGATCCATTCAGCAGGTGATGGACATTTAGTCTCTTTCCATGAAATGGCCATTGTTGACAGTGCTGCCATGAAGATTGGGGTACATATGCCCTATGTGTCAGCACTTCTGTATCCCTTGGATAAATCCCCAGCAGTGCTATTCTGGGTTGTAGGGGAGTTCTATTGATAGTTTTTTGAGGAACCTCCATACTGTTTTCCAGAGTGGCTGCACCCGTTTACATGTTCACCAACAGTGCAGAAAGGTGCCCATTTCTCCACATCCTTGCCAATATCTATGTTCTCTTGATTTGTTCATTTTAGCCACTCTGACTGGCATGAGGTGGTTTACAGTGTGTTTTTGATTTGTATTTCCCTTATGATGAGTGACGCTTGGCATCGTTTCATGTGCCTGTTGGGCATCTGGATGTCTTCTTTGGAGAGTTGTCTGTTTATGTCTTCTACCAATATTTAAAAAACATGCTTTCACACTGAAAAAATATTTTGATGTTAATTTTGGATATACAAAATGAGTAATTATGACTTAAATCACTGCTGAATAAGTGAAGCTTCCACATAAGGTAGCAGATGGATCCTTATAGATTCCTCCTCCCTCCAGGTCTTGCTGCTTTTACTCCAGATTGCTCCAGGTTTTCTTCCCAGGTTGTCCTGAGCTCTGAGATGTGTAGGAATAAGAGATCTGTCCTGTATCTGAACCATTGTCTTCTATCCTAGCATTTACAGATCCTTTCAAGCTCTTGCTCAAAGACTTCTGCCCACCAGGCTCCATCCCTGATCCACTTCTGTCATCCTTCTGATCTCTTCCATTTATTTGTTGAGATTTTTCCCAGCAGATTTCTGGGCTTTCTTCATATATACTCATTATAATTCACAGTGAGGGAAGAAACCACACAGATAAAACATCACAAGCTCTCCCCACCATTGCCTTGAGTTCATTCCTATGATGTTATTACCTTCCATCCCATCTCAGTCCCTTGTACCCAGTCTTGCAGTTCAACTTGTCACTTTCATGAAGTGAAACAAATTTGTCCCCCTTCCAATATTAATCCATCTCATCTATCATATATATATAGTCATTAGAAACTACCCAGCTAAGAAGGAACACAATACAGAGTGTTGACACACAAGTATTTCTTGATATAATTTAGTTCAGTTTATCTAATAATCAAGGTAAGTAGAATTTTACAGAAGTAACTTAGCTATGCAAAAAAAGGACTTTATTTGGTATATGGTGCTATCAGTTAAGATGACCATATTCAAATTACAGGTCAATTCAGTAGCTGCAACTCAAAAAATGCATCAATCTCAGATCTGTCCAAACTCCTGTCCTTTGCACACCAAGCAGTTCTTGTGCCACTTGTTTTGCAGATTCCATCTGGTATAGATGGGTTCATGCAGTGTGTGGCCTTAGGCAGTGACTTCTCCCATGATGGACAGTGAACATGAGATTCATTCATGTTCACACATCTGCTGGCTCTTGTTTCTATTGTCTGCAGTTATGGTTTCAATGGTTACCCATTCCTCCGTTGGAGGAAAGCTTAGTTGCTTCCAGGGTGTTGTAACCACAAAGACAGCTCCTGAAAACACTTGTGTGCATGTTTTGAGAACACATGGAGTCTAATTTCACTTAGTTATGTGTCTCAAATTGGTTGGACTGAGCATAAGGTTAAGTGCGTGACCAACTTCAGAAGAGAGTGGCCAACTTTTAGAACGTGGGATGCCATTTTTCACTCCCACAAGCAGGATTCTGCTCTGTTCCAGTTCCCATTCTTTATGGGGAAAGTTGTGAAATCTTTCACCTTCACCACTGAATCTCCTATGTAGTTGGCTCTGGGAGACACAGGCAGACCTGCAGGAAGCACCTTCATCACTGGACCTGAGCATGTTGGGACACAAGCTCCAACTTCCTGTGCAGGGCAGGATGCCCAAATGTACCACGGTAGCAAACTGATTATTTTGCATTGAACATACTTGGGAAAGCCTGTGCAAGGTCACTCGGACTCTTGTCTGTCCTGCTGAAAACAAGAATAAACCCCCCACACGAAATATACCAGAAGTGTAGTAAGAAGTAAAGATACATCTTCAGCAATAGGACTTTGTAGCTAAGAACACTGAAGATACAGACATTATTAGTCTATTAGTAATCTACTATCTCAACCCCAAATCCTGACTGTTTCTCACTATGTTAAGGCCTCAAACATTTGGTTTTTTCCTGTAAATTCTAGACAAATGAATTGTCTTTTGGTCTAAAGTGTATAAATATAACCATATGCCTTGTTCATTTCGCTGGGTCTCCATTTCATAACTGGACCTCAGTGCACATGTAATGAATCTTTGTTCTCTTTTGCCTGCTCCTTCATCTCCTGTTCGTCCACAACAGCCTTTGATGGAGAGTTTTCTCCTCTCCTTTACCTCCCTAAGCTCTGGGTTCAGCCACATTCTGCTTTTCAGCTCAGACCCAGTACTAGACTTGAAACCTACATCACTGTGTGCTGGTGTGTGGACTCCCAGCAATTAGTGGGTGTGGCATGTGGGTTCTAGATCCTTCAGAGGATCCATTCTTATTTCATCCTTAAGGTAAATTCTTATTGCCAGTACACGTATGTTGTCAACTGGATAGGTCTGAATCTGTAACACTCAGGTCCAACAGAAGGGCTGATATTCCCCCGCAGTTCATTTCCTGCCCTCCTATAGCTTAGTGACCAGGTGGCCAGGATGGCCAGATGGCTCTCCCTCCCAGACACTCCTGGAGGCATCCTTGCTGGGAACACGGGATGTGACTGCACTGGAATTGCAGGATGTGCTGGGAAATACGAATGCGTATGTGCCCTGGAATGCAGAGTATATGGATTCACATGATGGTCTAGTACTTTCTATAAGCATGTGTCTTTAAGACACACGACATCAATGGGGACACATTGGTACAATTTTAGGAACTACCTGCACAAACGAAAAAATTCTATATATGATCTGAATGGAAAATTCTGTTATGTTCTTTATATGTTGTACATCTATCAGTGAATTATAACAAAATTCTTATTCCAAAGTTATTTCTAAGAAGTTATTAATTTGTTTTGAATAAAATTAAGTTGTGAAAACATTACTACTAAGAAGTTGTAAATCAGTAACTCGGAAAAAAATTAATACCCTTTAAGAATACTATATGATCTAGATTATATTCTAGACAACTGTATTAATAATAGAAATATTGGGAAAATGGTGAATATTATATCTTAAATTATACTCACAAGCTAATTGTTACTTTAGGTTGTTTGATAACTACTATTGCTTCATAAATTCATATGTTAAATATAAACATGTGACTTATTTGGGGGTTTAAAGTATAGTATCAATTATGCAAACAATTACAGTAAAAATTCTAGAAGCACAAAATGTAAAAATATATTCAGTAACATATGTAGGTCATTATTTTTTAAAATTATATTTCCTAGGGGCGCCTGGGTGGCTCAGTCGGTTAAGCCTCCGACTTCGGCTCAGGTCAGATCTCACGTTCGTGGGCTCGAGCCCCGCATCAGGCTCTGTGCTGACAGCTAGCTCAGAGCCTGGCTCCTGCTTCTGGTTCTGTGTCTCCTTCTCTCTCTGCCCCTCCTCCTCTCATGCTCTGTCTCTCTCTGTATCAAAAATAAATTTTAAAAAACATTTAAAAATTATATTTACTAAACTTTTTTTTATTTTTGAGAGACAGAGAGACACAGTTTGAGCAGAAGAGGCTCAGAGAGAGAGGAAGATACAGAATCTGAAGACGTCTCCAGGCGATGAACCACCTGTCAGCACAGAGCCTGATGCAGGGTTTGAACCCACAAACCGTGAGATAATGACCTGAGCAGAAGCCAAACACTTAAGCAAGTAGGCCACCGCGGCGACCCCATGTATGTCATCATTGATTTTCAAAAAAGGAGTCATACCAAGGATGCTAGGGAAAAAAGCTCATTAAAACTAGACAAGCATCCACCATATTTTGAGTCAATGACTACATTAAAAAGTAATCCATTGTATAAATAGCTTAGAGTAACGTAACTGGGGACAGCCTGCTCACTATTCACAGCAAGGCTGAAAGGTGTGATTGAGAAAATGCAATCAAATGAAAAGTACCCAAACTTGACTGTTTTGGCGAGAATCCAGCGGTGATGCAGGTGAATGAGAGACACTGTGAAGGTCTGTTCACCTGGGACTCCGTCTTCAGGTTCACCTGGGAGACTACACATAATCGGAATAGAGTCACAAGTGGGCAAGTGTGTTAGGTTAGTAATTGATCTTACATGTTCTGGAATGCTTGAGATACATGTGCAAGATGACAGGCAACAGACAGAAGAAGAACCCACATGGATTTGCTGTTACTGAGAACAGCCCTCGCAAAGAATGTCATGCTCAGCAGAGGAGTGGTCCTGACCTCTTGTATACAGGGGGCACAATTTCACCCCAGGGACAGAGGTATGACTTCAGGTGCACATCCCTAGGATGTCACAGAATGTAAGGACACTGAGTGGAAGGACATTTCCTGTGTATTTTCTGACATTGAGATGAGTGCTGATAATGTGCAGGACACTGCATTCCTTATCCATCAGAGAATCTTGTCCCTCCTGTCACCACATCCCCTTCCCTGACAGAGAGGAAGTATGAGGGCACAGGGAGAAATGCAGAGGTTTTATCCATGTTTGATTTGTAAACACACCCTTGTCCCATATAGAACAACATCCTGTTTTTCTCATACATGTTAATATACATGTGGTGCATTCATGAGGGTGAAGTACCATACATTCCATGACAACATCTCGGGTAGTGCATTTGAGGCTGTGCTCCAGGAGAGCAGGGAAGGTTATGCAGGAGAAATGACAAATAATCTTTATCTCTCAGAGTAGGGGGTGGATCCCTGTGCATGTGTGGGGAGCTGGAAAATACCTCCTAAGGAATCAAGGTGCAGATGCACAAGGACAGTATTACCATCTATGATATAAGGGCCATTGATCCCTGAGTGCATTCCAGACCCTAGGAAAGAAACATTTTCCTGTTTCCAGCATGGGCATAAGTGGAATCACACAGTCCTTATGAGACCAAGGCAGACAAATGCATTCTGCCACAAGGAAAAACCACAGGAGGTCCGCAGTAAGATCCTCTGTGTTGTATTTTGAGGGAAGGACATGCCATGACCAGCAATTCAAGATGTGCAATTCTAGACGATTAAGTCTCCCCTTAGAGCTTCAGAAGGACACACAGCTCTTATGAGATTTTGAAGCAGATGCAGTTTAAGTGATTTCATGCTTCTGAAATGATGAAGGTGATGAAAGTTTTATACTATCGTGTGTGTGTGTGTGTGTGTGTGTGTGTGTGTGTGTCTGTGTGTCTGTGCGATCCTCAGACTCCACATTCACACCACGTCCTGGAGGAGCCAAGTCTCTTCAGTGCTGTCAACTAAAGTTGAAGCAGTGAACATGGTTCAGACAATGACCCACCAGGAGACTGTTTTCTCTTCATTAGGATTTTTGATGCTCTGCAGCCTCATGTCCAATATGCACTTTATGCTCCTTCTAGCACCTTGCACATGGAGCTGAAGGGTCCTGTGGTGCACAGTGAGTGCATCTGGGAATCCTTAAAGGTTTAGTTGATGTGCATCAGGATGTCTGTAATCAATGTGTATTTAGGGAGAGGACTAAAGCTAATACAAGCAACTCTGACTTCTGTGCATTTTAGGTAGTTTTCCTGTGACAAATATCTAATTCAGAGACTGAATCAGTAGGC
>NC_043704.1:155834353-155863141 GCF_006229205.1 Suricata suricatta
TTTTTGCTGTTGTTCTTTTTTTTTTACATTTTATGATAAAAATTTATTTTTTTTCTTTTATAGTTTATTGTCAACTTGGTTTCCATGTAACACCCAGTGCTCATCCCCACAAGTGTCCTCCTCCTTGCCTATTACTCCCCCCATCTCCCTTCCCCCATCATCCCTCAGTTTGCTCTCAGTATTCAACAGTCTCTCATGGTTTGCTTCCCTCCCTCTCCCCAACTATTTCTCCCCCACCTCCATAGTCCTTTGCTAAGTTTCTGCTGTTTCACTTATGAGTGAAAACATATGGTATCTGTTTTTATCTGCCTGAATTATTTCACTTAGCATGACACCTTTGAGGTCCATCCACGTTTCTACAAATGGCTACATTTTGTTCTTCCATAATGTCATGTAGTATTCCATTTTATATTTAAACCATATCTTCTTGATCCAGTCATCAGTTGATGGACATTTAGGCTCTTTCCCTGATTTGGCTATTGTTGACAGTGCTGCTATGCACATTGGGGTACATGTGAGCCTATGAATCAGCACTTCTGTATCTCTTGAGTATATCCCTAGCAGTGCTATTACTAGGTGATAGGCGAGTTCCATTTTTAATGTTTTGAGGAACCTCTACACTGTTTTCCACTGAGATTGGAGCAGTTTACATTCCCACCAACAGTGTAGCAGGGTGTCCGTTTCTCCACATCCTCACCTGCATCTATAGTCTCCAAATTTGTTCATTATAGCACCCTTATGATAGTTTTTAAAAATTCTGTTTGAGGCACATTACTCATGTGTTTTGATATTATCCCTGGTAATGATCCCTGGCAGCACAGTACTCTTATATTTTACCTCAGGAACTCTAACTGGGTTTTAAAAATCCATGTTTTATCATTTTTTTAAGATGAATTTTTCCATCATGGAGATGTCTATGTCTCTGACTGCTTCAGGTTTTATGCTTCTCTTTTTTTTTGCTTCTAGAGTATTCGCTTTATTAAAGAGTTCACATACTGTCCAGGGCCTGACACTTCAGAAAACATTTCTTCTGAGTGCTGTGTGCACTGTGCTGTCGTGTATTGGCTGCTCTGTCCCTCAGGTCAGTCTTCTGCAGAGTTTCTCCTTGCCTCCAGTGAGGAGTGTTGAGACCTTGTCCACAGTGTTGTGAGTTTTAACCATGTGAGTTTGGTCTGCTTGTTAACAGAGGCTAATTCTTATTTCCCCTAGAGCTGAAGCTATGCCTCACTATATGGTCATTAGACTTGGTGAGTGTAGGGGTTTATGCTGGACTTTGAAGGCAGGGGTACACTGCTGCTCTGGTTTCCAGTCACTATTTCCCTAGTAAAGAAGCACTAAAGGAAAGCAGGTGGGGAGGGGGAAGGCTTGTTTTGAGAGGCTCACCTCCCATTGATGCGTGCTGTGCTGCAGGCTGAGGTCTGTCCATGTTGATTGTTGGGGGTAATATTCTCCTCAGGCCACTCTTTAGTCACTGGAAATAAAGTTCCCACCTGCACCCGTTCAGGAGACTTTCACAAAGAGAGACCAATCTGTACTTGTGGGTAACAGACTTCAGTCAGAACCCTGCCTTCACCCTGTGTGTGTCCATGCCATATGCCCACCTGGCGGCACAGTACTCTTATGTTTTACCTCAGGGACTCTAACTGGGTTTAAAAAAGCCAAGTTGTATGAATTCAATATGACAGGGATCCCCACTTATCCTCTGGAAGAGGGTCTTGCTGTGCTGTGGCAGCAGGTGGTTTGTTCCAGAAGGGCAGTTACATAAACCTGGGGGCTTGGAGGTCATATTGACAGACAACAAAAAGACAGCATCCAGTTAGCTGCTCTCAGCAGGGGCTCCTATGCTAATGAACAGGGAAGTGCAAAGGTGCCTGTCAGCTCTCCTGTCTCTTGAGAGGCAGTGCCACCTCTCCCAAATGCACTCCAGGAAGGGATCTGTCTCTTCCCATATGACCCAGGGGATCCTCAGGCCACAGTAGCTCCTATGGGCCTTTGTCCTCCTTCTCCACAGGAGGACTGATATGCCCACCAGACTCCACCCAGTGATGGCATGGACTTCTAAATCTTCAGTCTTTTAGCTCCAAGTTTACAGGAGGTTGACTTGTCATGGTTATCGTTATGTATCAGCTTGACTGTGACATGTGTACCCAGATTAACCATTGTTTCTGTGGATGTCTGTGATGTGTTTCTAGAGGAGACTGGCATTTCCATCCATGGCTTCTGTCTGCATGGGCATCACCCACTCCATTAAGGTTCTGAATAGAATCCAATGCAGAGGTAGGAAGCACTTTCTAATTTTTACTCTCCTTGTGTATGTTTGAGCAGTTGAGCTGGAAAATTGGTCTCCTCCTGCCCTTGTTCTGAGGGTTACATCATCAAGTCCCCATGTTCTCAGACTAGACACTAGTTCAGAATGAGATGAGAATTAGACCACTGGTTTTCATGGGTCTTCAGCTTGTGATAGTAGATCATGGAACTTCTCAACCTATTTAATCATGTAAACCAATGTGTTCAGGGTTCTGTTCCTCAGGAACAGATGACTTATTTATTGTTTAGAGAAATTGAATAAATTGGAATTCATTTAAAGTCCTGAGTAGCAAAGTGCCGTGAAGGAAGCTTCAAGTTGTTATATTGGGACAAGAGCTGGGTGAGGATGATGAGGACCTGTGGGATCCTGTGGTCCTATCTGCACAGTCTGTGCATCTGGGACTTCAGTAACGTTCAGTTGTTTTCCCTATCATATATTTAATTCAATCATGTTTGGGGACAGGATAAGCAAGTGCAAACAACTGTGTCTTTTGTGCATGTTAGTGTAGTTTGCCTATGAAACAAAGTTTCTAATACAAAGGGTGAATAGGCAAGCACAGAATCCTGTGTTCATCAGGCACCCTAGGGGAAACTGCTGTGTGGAAAGGAAGCCCCAGACCCTGACAGGAAACCTGCCTGTAACCACCATCTGCAACTGCTCGATGGAATACAATCCAGAATTGTGCAAAGTGTGCAACCCCTGGTGGTGCTGATCTCCTTCTGCAGGGAGGTTTGTGTCTGGGCTCACACTGACGTCCCTTCACTGTGTCTTTCGCACAGAAATACATGGCCACGTCCTCGACTCTCAGGTTGTTCATCTGCAGAGAGAGCGTGTTCCTGGCATTGTCCCTGGAGATGGTGAATCGGCCCTTCACGGAGTCTGCATAGCTTGTGCTACTTCCACCACTACTAATATATGAGACCCACTCCAGGCCCTTCTCTGGAGCCTGGCGGAACCAGTACATCCAGTAGTTACTGAAGTCAAATCCAGAGGCTGCACAGGAGAGTCTCAGGGAGCCCCCAGGCTTCGCCAGGCCTCCCCCAGACTCCACCAGCTGCACCTCACACTGGACACCTGCAGACACAAGACATCCTGTTCAGGAAACTGTTACACATCCATGCTTCTCTCACTCATATCCACTCACAGACTCAGTGTCTCATGTTCACCATTAATTACCTTTTAAAACAGCAACAAGGAAAACCCAGCCAAGCACAAACTCCATAGTTGGATGTCTGTGTTCTTTCCTGATCACAGAATGGGAACACCTGGGACTCCCTGGGCTGGAGCTCCTCTCCCAGCTGTAGGGTCTTGGCTCGCTGGTTTAATCAGCTCAAGACGGACCCTATTTGCATATCCTATGAGTATATAAACAGCTATTTATTCAGTGGTTACAGAGGTGGTATAACCACAGCAGATGTAACTCTTTTTGATTTGGTGTATTGACAGCATTTGGGTAAATATAAATTGGTATTATGATTTTCCAGAGTACACACTGGCCTCCATGTGCTACTTTGGTTTTACCTCTGCACACTCATCTTGGGTTTAGGTGTAGTGATAGCCATTAAGTAGATGTGGACCTACACCCAGAATGTAGGGGGTTGTGAAGTGTCCAAGAGCAATGTGTGGTGAGAGTGATCCCAAGGATCTGGGCTCCCCCCACCTCGGGAACTATTCTCCCCTCCTCCCCCAACCCCTGAATCACCTGCAGGACCAAGTAAGAAATGTGGAATCCCTTGTAATGGAGAAGGGATGATTTTTCTTGTTTTGAAGTTTATCTGAAATATAGAGAGAATCAGGTTCTGTGAATGTGTATTTTCAAGTCGCTAAAATGTCACTATCATTGTGTTCCTCCTAAACCATCTCTGTATTTGTTTGTCAGACCGTTATTGAGTGTATGTGATATAGGGTAAGTGCACTTGCAGACTGTGTGAGATGATAACACTAATGTCAGAATCAACACGAAAAAGTGTGAAGATTCCTGTTAAATTCTGTAGTTCCCCTGGAATTTTTCATACGTACTTTATTTCTTCACCCTGTCCCCACAGAACTATTGGTGTTTCTCATGTTACACAGACTGGTATTAGTTTTATAGAATTTACAGACGTGCAATTATATTATATGAACCTTTCTCTGTAGGGTTTATATGGCTCAGCATTAGTCCTTGTGCACACAACCATGTTGCTGGTTGTAGCCGGAGTAATTGGATTGAATATTCGGCAGGCAGCTTCACAAGAATGAACATCGCCAAATTTTATTTTTTAAGTATTTGTTTTGGGGGGGATCCAAATTGCTACCAGTGTCTGTTAGTCTGTTATTTTAATACAGGTGCTTCTCAGCATTATATACATTGCATTATATGTGTATATATATATATATATATATATATATATATATATATATATATATACACGTGGCACACAGAGAACGCATTATTTATTTAGTTTCCAGAACAATTAAACTGTATAAGAGGCAGAGGAGCAAATTTCCATCAATATATGAGTTTCTCTCTTCTGACAAGTTGCTCTTATTATTAGAGTTAATGGAAGCTCATTATGAAAGTTGGGAATATAAATAAAACACACTTAAGGAGCGCCTGGTTGGATCAGTTGGTTAAGCATCCAACATCAGCTCAGGTGATGATCTCACGGTTTGTGGGTTCCAGCCGCATGTCAGACTCTGTACTGATGGCTCAGAACCTACTGTCTGCTTTTGATTCTGTGTCTACTCCTCTCTCTACCCCTCCCCAGCTCATGCACTGTCTCTCTTTCTCTAAAAAATAAATAAAAATTAAACACAATTAAGACTAGTGATCTTTCTATGGAGATGTTCTTTAAGGTTGGGAGGAATGAGGTGAAGGACATTTCTTTAGAAAAGCAGGATGGCCATAGGTGATGATATGGAAGTTTAACAGAAATCAAGAAATTAGCAATTGTTTAGAAAACCACTGAATAATTCACATCCTTGTCAATGATGTGATCTGATGAAGATAAGTTTCCATGGAAATAAGTCCCGTCTCGTGGATGTGGTCCTATTTCACATCTGGGATCTGTGTCTCTGTGGACCTGTTACAGTTCTAGTCAGGTAGGCAGGAGGGGTCAGCTGGGATTTTTCTACTTCTTCAGAAGTTTCCTTCAGAATAAAATGTTCTTTCTCCAAGTCCCTTTTCCTCTCTGCATGTGGGAATGCTGACACCATGTCCATCCATGATGGGGTCATCTGGAGTTGGGGAATGACATAGAACTGATTTTCAGTCAATACACTAGAAGCACTCTGGTTGTCACATTCCCCCAGACAATCTGCAGTCTGCTGCTTGGTGGCACAAGTGACTTCCAACAAGCATTGGTCAAGTATTCTACTAGAGCACACTGCATGGTGTAGCAACTTTGGTATGACCTTGAGTCAAGTATTTGCAAGAACACCAAGAGAATAAGGTAATTTCCTGCTCATGTATAACCAGCAACAGCAAGGCCCAGGAGTGCTCTGAGGTGGCACATGGCTGAAAGCCCATCTTCAGAAGCTATTCGAACACAGATAGATGGATTTTATCCAACATCCACCCACTATGGCATGTGGATATGCTTTATTTGTTGTATGTGTATTTGCCCCATGGTGTGCAGTAATCCCTTGACCAAAACCTCCAGCCCTTCAAGATGATGAAAAGCTTTTTGGGTTGTGTTTCTATCCAGAGTTGTACCAGCTTTTCTATACAGTGACTGAGACACACACCTCATAGTGGTCATGGTAACATAACTCTGCACAATGCTGTTTAGACTCATACCACACAGTCCTCACATCCACAGCCTTCTTGAAAGATGGAAAGAAACAGCGTCCTTAAAATAAAGTTACACAAACTCTCAGAAGGACATGGACTCTCTTGTCCAAAGAAACTTCCTGGTACTATGACCTTGAATCCTCTTTCTGTTGCTTCATTATTGGTGTATAGAAATGCAACCGATTTCAGTACATTGATTTTTGTACCCTGTAACTTTACTGAATTCATTGATCAGTTCTAGGAGGCTTCTTGTGGAGTCATTCGAGTTTTCCATGTGTAGTATCATGTCATCTGCAAAAAGTGAAAGTTTGACTTCTTCTTTGCTGATTCTGATGCCTTTTATTTCCTTTTGTTGTCTGATTGCTGATGTTAGGACTTCCAGTACTATGTTAAACAACAGTGGTGAGAGTGGACACCCCTGTCGTGTTCTTGATCTCAGGGGGAAAGCTCTCAGTTTTTCCCCATTGAGGATGAGTTTAACTGTGGGCTTTCCAATAAGTGCTTTAATAAAGTTTAAGTAAGTTCCTTCTATCCCGACTTTCCTGAGGGTTTTTTATTAAGAATGTTGTTGTATTTTGTCAAATGCTTTTTCTGCATCTACTGATAGAATCAGATGGTTTTTATCTTTTCTTTTGTTAATGTGATGGATCACATTTATGGGTGTGCGAATATTGAACTAGCCCTGGAAGCCAAGAATGAATCCCACTTGATCATGATGGATAATTCTATTAATGTGCTGTTGAATTCGTTTTGCTAGTAACTTGTAGAGTATTTTTTGCATCTGTATTCATTAAGGTTATTGGCCGGTAGTTCTCTTTTTATGTTGGGTCTCTGTCTGGTTTAGGAATCAAAGTGAAATTTGCTTCATAGAATGAGTTTGGAATTCTTCCTTTGATTTCTATTTTTTGGAATAACTTGACAAGAATGGGTGTTAACTCTGCTTTAAATGTCTGGTAGAATTCCCCTGGGAATCCATCCAGCCCTGGGCTTTTATTCCTTAGGAGATTTTTAATAACTAATTTGAATTCTTCACTGGCTATGGGTCTGTTCAGATTTTCTATTTCTTTCCGTTGAAATTTTGGTAGTGCATGTGTGTTTAGAAATTTGTCCATTTCTTCCCGGGCATCCCTTTTGTTGGCATATAACATTTTATAGTAATCTATGATGATTGTTTGTATTTCTTTTTTTATAATAGTTTATTGTCAAATTAGTTTCCATATAACACCCAGTGCTTCTCCCCACAAGTGCCCCCCATCATGACCATCACCCCCTCTCCCCTCCCTCTCCCCACAGATCAAGGGAGACTACTGAATACTGGAGACGAACCATGGATTGTTTGTATTTCTGAGGGATCATCTGTAATAGATCCATTTTCATTCATGATTTTGTCTATATTTTTCTTTTGGAGGAGCCTTGCTAGAGGTTTATCAATTTCATTTTTTTTTTTTCAAAAAAAAACTCTTGGTTTCATTGATTTATTTATCTCTTTCTTTGAATTATATATTGTTTATTTTGGCCCTGATCTTTATGATTTCTTTTTTTCTGCTGGGTTTGCAGTGCTCTTGCTGCTCCTTTTCTAGTTTCCTAAGGTGGTCTGTTAGATTTTGAGTTTACGCTTTTTCTATTTTGTTAAAGTAGGCCTGGAGTGCAATAACCTTACCTCTTAGGACTGTGTTTGCTGCATTCCATAGTTTAAATTGTTGTATTTTCATTTTTATTTTTTCCATATATTTTTTAATTTCCTCTATGATGGCCTGTTCTCTCAATCATTCTTCAGTGGGATCGTTTTCAACCTCCACATTTATGGAGCTTTTCCAGACTTTTTCCTGTGGTTACTTCCAAGTTTCATAGCATTGTGATCTGAAAATGTGCAAAATATGATCTCAATTCATTTGTACTTATGGAGGGCTGTTTTATGACCCAGCATGTGATCAGTCTTGGAGTATGTGCAATGCATACTCGAGAAGAAAGTGAATTCCCTAGCGTCAGGATGCAGAGTTCTAATTATAACTCTCAATTCCATCTGTTCCAGTGTGCCGTTCAGGTCCATTTTTTCTTTAGTGATTTTCTGTCGGGTTGATCTATCCATTATTATAAGTGGGGTATTAGTGTCGCCAGCAATTAGCACATTCTTATCAATAAGATTGTTTCTGTTTGTGATTAATTGTTTTATGTATTTGGGTGCTCCCAAATTCAGTGCATAGATGTTTATAATCGTTAGCTCTCCCTGATGTAGAGACCTTGTAATCATTATATAATGTCCTTCTTCATCTCTTGTTACTGCTTTTAATTTAAAGTCCAGTTTGTTCTATATATGTATTGCTACTCCAGCTTTCTTTTGGTGTCCAGTCGCAAGGTAGATATTTCTCCATCCCCTTACATTCAATCTAAAAGTGTCTTCAGGTATAAGGTGAGTCTCTTGTAGACAGCAAATAGATGGATTTTTTTTTTAATTCATTCTGCTACCCTGTGTTATTTGATTGGAGCATTCAGTCCATTTACATTCAGTGTTTTTATTGAAAAATGTGGGTTTAGGTTCATTGTGTTCTCTGTAGAGTTCATGTTTGTACTGATGTCTCTGTTGTCTTATATTCCTTGCTACATTTGTGTCATAGAATCTCTGTTAGGATTTTTTGTAGGGCTGGTTTGTGGTGATGCATTATCTTAACTTTTGTTTATTTGGGAAAACCTTGACCTCTCCTTCTATTTTGAACGTTAGGCTCGCTGGATAAAGAATTCTTGGTTGCGTATTTTTCCTCTTCATCTTATTGAATATTTCCTGCCATTTTTTCTGGCCTGCCAAGTTTCAGTAGATATGTCTGTAACCACTCTGAATGGTTTCCCTTTGTATGTTAGGGCCTTTTTATCCCTAACTGCTTTCAGAATTCTCTCTTTATCTTTACATTTTGCCAGTTTCACTATGATATGTCATGCTGAAAGTCAGTTCAGGTTATGTTTTAGGGGAGTTCGATATGCCTCTTTAATTTCAATGTCTTTCTCGTTCCCCAGATTGAAAAACTTTTCATCTATAATTTGATCAAGCACCCATTCAAGACTTTTTTCTCTTTCTTCATCTTCAGGAACTCCTATGATACGGATATCTTTGTTTGATTGTATCACGCAGGTCTCGAATTCTCCTTAACTGGTCTTGTATCAATTTCTCTCCTTTTTTCTCGGCTTCCTCTTTTTCTATAACTGTGTCTTCTAATTCACATATTCTACTCTCTGCTTCTTCAATCCGTGCAGTGGTATTCTCCCTTTTATTATTCACCTCATTTATAACCATTTGAAGGTCCCTAGTCTGTGTATTAATAGCTTCTCTGATTGTTTTTTCAAGCCCAGTAATTAATTTTATTACAATTGTTCTAAATTCTTGTTCAGTTATGTTGTTTATGTCAGCTTTGAGCAGTTCTGTAGCTGTGATTTCTTCCTGGAATTTCTTTAGAGAAGAGTTCTTTTGTTTCATCACTTTGGCTAGCTTTTTGTCCTTGTCATTTTAAACAGGTTGTTATGCACTCTGCACCTTTTAGTATTGCACTTTTAAAGGAGGTTTTTGACTGTCAAGGGACTGTCATTTCAGGAGATATTCTTTTTATGGTGTCTCTCAGTTTCTCTTATTATGCCTCTGATTAATATATTTCCCTACTCAGTGATATTTGGGACTTCCATTATGTGTGCTTTGGCTTGTTTCTTAAAATAGCCCTGAAAAGGAAAACAGACAGACAAACACACAGGGAACAAAAGCAGGCAGACCTACTGACAGATCAAGTAAACAAGAAAACCAAAAGGGAAAGGAAAAAAAGGAACAGGAAAGAAAAGAGAGGACAAGAAGGAGGAAATGAAGGCGGGCAATCAGGGACAGCCAAAGATAAAGGACCATTTAGAGCATAAAACCTGCAGAGGGGAAAGTTAAGAATGAGATAAGGGAAAAAAAATCTGGATGGTAAGAGTTGATGTAATCACAACAGTGCATAAATGTTGGTCTTTCCCAGACTCCAGGGGGGAAAGGGTGAAAAGGAGGAAATAGGAAAAGAGAAAACAAGGGAAAAATTAAAAAATAAAAATAATAAGAAGAGAAAAAACTTTAAAAGGTAAAAATAATAAGAAAAAAAGAATCCAGGTCTCCAGTGCATATGGGTGTGGTTGTGTCTCAGGGGCTGGTCTCTGATGCCCCGCCTTAGTGGTTGTGGGGAGAAGAATGGCGATTTTGCAAGCCCCCCTCAGACCATGCATTGCCAGCCACTCTCTTGAGTCCACCTTTCCGTGCCACGGGTGGGCCAGATTCTTTCAGGGTTCTACATTCTGCCAGGTTTCTAAATCCTCGTCCACCCATTAAAATGCTTCCACCACCATTAAAATGATCTCCGGCAGGCAGGCGTCTTTCTGGCCAGGATTGTGTAGGGAGGTTGGGAGCCAGTTTTTCCCTGGCTCACCTGAAGTTGGCCGACTGCGGAGCCCATGGGAGAACAAACCCACTAAGGGCGATGAATTTCTTTCTCTGCACCCAGCGACTACACATGGAAAGTTTGTCTCTTCACTGCGGGCTGAAGTCTCCCCTCTCCAGAGATCACGACATGAGTGTCTCAGCCTCTCCTCTTCCCCTCGGCTCCGCACCACCCTGCAAGGCCCTGCATGGCCCATTCGTGTGTGGCCCTACACGGTTCTGTGCCACCTGCAGGGCTGCCCTGCGCATGGTCCTGCATTGTGCTGTGCCACCTCTGGAAACATGGCTCTCTGAGGGCCCGGTGCCAAGTTTCTGGGCACTCTCTTTCTCAGCTCCACTTTGAGCCGACATTCACTCCCTCAGAGTCTCTGGTCCCAGGTCCTACTCACTCAGGCATCCATAAGGCTATTATCAATAAGGCATCTGTGTGCACACCTCCATTCTTGGGGATCAGAATATTGTGGCTTGATCCATTCATCAGGTGATGAACATTTAGGCTCTTTCCAGCACTGGGTGTTATATGGAAACCAATTTGACAATAAAACCTAGCAAGACAGAAGGGAGTGCTATGATACATTCAATGTGCTGAATGGAAAAAAAAAAAAAGAGGAAGTTTGTCATTGAGAAGTAGGAGAGATAAAGAGTTTTCCAGACAAACAATATTCTTTTAAAAAAACAATATTCTTTTAAAAAAAGAATATTGTGGCTTTTAGTTCTTCTCAGTTTGATGGTTGCAGGGATATGGCAGTAACAGTGCTCCCTATTTCTCCGCCATCTTTTGCCCCCTCTCCATTGGAGTTTTTAATCCATTTACATTTATAGTGATTACTGATAGATATGATATTAGTGCAATTGTGTTATCACAATGTTTCTGTAATGTCATTTGTTTCTGGAGATATTCTCTGTTCCCTTCTAGAGTTTGTTGCTTTTGGTCTTTCTTTCTCTCAAATAGTTCCCTTTAATATATCTTCAGGGATGGTTTAGGGGTCAAAGACTCCTTTAGGTTGTGTTTGTCTGGAAAACTATCTCTCCTACTTCTCAATGACAAACTTCCTCTTTTTTTTTTTTTCCATTCAGCACATTGAATGTATCATAGCACTCCCTTCTGTCTTGCTAGGTTTCTGTCGAGGGAACTAACCCTTTGCTTTCTCTTCTTAGTTAAGAACTTCTTTTGCTGCTTTCAGGATTTTTCCTTTTTTTAATTTTATGCCAATTTTCTATTATTTGTCTTGGTAATGGCCTGGTGTTGTTCATTTTGATTGAAGTTCCCTGTGCCTCTTGTATTTGGATGTTCATTTCCTTCTCAAGGTTAGGGAAATTTTTAGCTATAATTTGCACAAATATACTTCCTTTCCTTTTCCCCCTGTCTTCCACTGGGACTCCTATGAAAGGAATCTTATTACACTTTATGGAGTCACTGAGTTCTCTAAGTCGACATTCGGAACTCAATAAGTTAGTTTACCCTCTCTTTCCTGATTCCTTATTTTCCATAATTTTATCTTCTATATCACTTAGTCATTTTTCTGTTGCTTCTATCCATTATTATGTACAGTAAACATTGTATCTTTTGATAACAATTTAAAATTTCACCACGACCAGTGTTTGTGCCTTTTTCTTGTAGTATGCGTATCTTTGATGTCTTCTGTGCTTTTCTCAAGCCCAGCCATTGTCTTCATGATTGTTGTTTTATGTTCTGTTTCAGGCATATACTTTATACCATCCTGGGGTATGATATTTTCTTGTTCTCCTTTGAGAACGAATCCCTCCATTTCGTCATACTGTTTGAGTCTTGTCTTCTTCTGTGTTTTAGAAATGCCTGTTATGTTTTCTGCTCCTGAGAAATATGGCAATATTAAGAAGAGTTCATATATGGTCCAGAGCCTGGCACTTCAGGAAGGGTTTATGGTGAGTGCTGTGTGCACTTTGTTCTTGTGTTTTGGCTCCTCTGTCCCTCAGGCCAGTCCTCTGCAGAGTTTCTACTTCCTTAAAGTCGGGAATGATAAGACCTTGTGCAGTGTGTGATAAAGTTTAACTAGTTGTGTTTTGGTCTGCTTGATAAAAGAGGCTAGATCCTATTTCACCTGTAGATAGGGCTTTGTTGTTCTCTATAGTCAATGAAAGTTGTGCCTGTGGAGGTTGTACTGATGTTCTGAGGGAGGGACTGATGGAGCAATGGTTCCCAGGCACTCATTCCTTAGTAATAAAGCACGTGAAAAGTGCAAGGGGTTGGACAGGGTGTAAGCACCTCAAGCCTATACTGAGGGCTGTTCTCGCCAAAGTCTGTCTATGCTGAGTTTTGGGGGGAAATAATGGCATTGGCCCACACTCTCATCCTTGGAGTGGGAGTTCCCACTACCTCTGTCCTGGAAGCCCTCGCAGAGCCCTGAACAATCTTGCTTTGTGTGTACCAGTATTACATCAGAATCCTGCTTTCACACTATTTGGGTCCAAAGTATATTCACATCTTGTGGGACAGTGATCTAGTGTTTTATTTGTGTGGTGCACCAGATGCGTTTCATCACTCCAAATTGTAGGGACTCAGTTTGGTGCCACTGAGCTTATCCTGTGTGGGAGGGTCTCGCTGTGCTATGGCTGGTCCTAGTTTGTTCCAGAAGGCCAGTTGTATGAATTCTTGTGTGCTCGGACTTTATGGTAAAGACAACAAAAATCCAGCTTCCAGATTAGCTGTCCTCAGCAGAGATTCCTATGTTAATGACCAGGGTAGTGCAATGGCTCCTGTCAGCTCTCTTGCTACAGGAATGGCAGTGCCACCACTCCCATAGGCACTTCAGAAAGGGGAACTGTCTCTCCACATCTGACCCAACACATGGGATCCTCAGAGCAGAGTACCGCCTATGGGCCTCTGCCCTTCTTATCCACAGGAACACTGCTATGCCAACCAGGGTCAACCCGGTGGTGGCATGGGCATGTAAATCTCCAGTCTTTGAGCTCCACGTTTACAAGAGGTTGACTTGTCATGATTAACTTTATGTGTCATCTTAACTGTGTCATGGGTACCAGAATTAACCATTGTTTCTGTGTATGTCTGTGATGTGTTTTGAGAAGAGATTGGCATTTCCATCTATGGCTTTGGTCTGCATGGCATCCCCCCACTCTCTTAAGGTTCTGAAAAGAATCCAATGCAGAGGGAGGAAGAACACCCTCATTTTTACTTCCCATGTGCATGTTTCAATTGGAACATTGGTCTCCTCATGCTCTTGATCTAGAGTTATATCATCAGGTCCCCAAGTTCTGAGACTAGACACTAATTCAGAATGAGAGAAAGAATTACATCACAGTTTTTCCAGGGACTCTAGCTTGTGATAGTAGATCATGGGACTTCTCAACCTATTTAATAATGTATACCAATGTGCTTTGAGTTCTGTTCTTCAGGAAATGACAAATCTCTTATTTAGAGTTATTGAATAAAGCTGTAACTCATTTAAAGTTGTGAGTAGCAAAGTGCCACAAAGGAAGTGTCCTGTTGTTTGTTTGGGACAAGAGCTGGGTGAGGATAATGAGGAGCTATGGGATCTTGTGGTGCTAGCCACACAGTAAATGCATCTGGGACTCCTGTAAAAGTTCAGCTGTTTTGCCTCAAGATATTTGGGATTCAATCTTATTTAGGTACAGGAGTAAGCAAGTGCAAACAACTGTGTCTTTTGTGCATGTTAGTGAATTTTCCTATGACAACAATGTGTCTAATTCAGAGAGTGAATAGGCAAGCACAGAATCATGTGTTCATCAGTCTCTCTGGGGAAAACTGATGAGTGGAAAGGAAGCCCCAGACTCTGACAGGAAACCTGCCTGTAACCTCCATCTGCACCTGCTCCAGGGAATACAAACCAGAATTGTGCAGAGTGTGCACACCCTGGTGGTGAACATCCCTTTCTGCAGGGAAGTTTGTGTCTGGACTCACACTGATGTCCCCTCACTGTGTGTCTTGCACAGAAATACATGGTCGTGTCCTCGGGCCTCAGGCTGTTCATCTGAAGAGCCACTGAGTTCTTGGCGTTTCCCCTGGAGATGGTGAATCGGCTCTTCACGGAGTCTGCATAGCTTGTGCTTCCACCACTATTAATATATGAGACCCACTCCAGGCCCTTCTCTGGAGCCTGGCGGACCCAGTTCATTTCATAACTACTGAAGTCAAATCCAGAGGCTGCACAGGAGAATCTCAGGGAGGCCCCCAGGCTTCGCCAGGCCTCCCCCAGACTCCACCAGCTGCACCTCACACTGGACACCTGCAGACACAAGACATTCTGATCAGGAAACTGTCACTCATCCACTGCTTCTCTCACTCATATCCACTCACAGACTCAGTGTCTCGCGTTCACCATGAATTACCGTTTAAAACAGCAACAAGGAAAACCCAGCCAAGCACAAACTCCATGGTGAGATGTCTGTGTTCTGTCCTGATCACAGAATGGGGACACCTGGGGACTCCTGGGGCTAGGCCTCCTCTGCCAACTGTAAGGTTCTTGTTTGGTTGGTTTAATCAGCACACAAAGGGCTCTATTTGCATATCGTTTGACTGTATGTCAACCTCCAGATATCGATTTTATTCTTCAAAAGTGAAGGACACGAGCAGTTACTTAGGCAGTTTGTGTAGATGGTGCTGTCACAGTATGAAGAATTCTAATCTGTGAACACAGTTATATTTATAGGCACATGTGCATATTTACTTTCCTTTAATCAACAATGCTAATTTTCCCAATACAAGCATTTACATACCTTTTGATGTTTAGACCACAATACTTTATTTTGTGCCATTTTAAATTGTACATTTTCTTTATTTCTTTTGCATATATTTTATTTTTAAGTAGTTTATTGTCAAATTAGTTTCCATACAACACCCAGTGCTCTTCCCCACAAATGCCCTCCTCCATCACCACCACCTCTTTCCCCTCTTCCCCCTTCAACCCTCAGTTCGTTTGCAGTATTCAATAGTCTCTCAAGTTCTGTGTCCCGCTCTCTCCCCAACTCTCTTTCCCTCTTCCCCTCCCCTTGGTCCACCAATAGGTTTCTTCTGTTCTCCTGATAGACCTATGAGTGCAAACATATGGTATCTGTCCTTCTCTGCCTGACTTATTTTGCTTAGCATGACACCCTCGAGGTCCATCCACTTTCCTACAAATGGCTATATTTCATTCTTTCCCATTGCCATGTAATACTCCATTGTATATATATACCACATCTTCTTGATCCACTCATCAGGTGATGGACATTTAGGCTCTATCCATGTTTTGGCTATTGCTGACAGTGCTGCTATACATTGGGGTACTTGTGCTCCTATGCATCAGCACTTCTGTATCCCTTGGGTAAGTCCCTAGCAATGCTAATGCTGGGTCATAAGGGAGTTCTATGGGTAGTTTTTTTGAGGAACCTCCACACTGTTTTCCAGAGCGGCTGCACCAGTTTATATTGCCACCAACAGTGTAAGAGGGTGCCTGTCTCTCCACACCCTCGTCAGCATCTATAGTCTCCTGATTTGTTCATTTTAGCCACTCTGACTGGTGTGAGGTGGTATCTCAGTGTGGTTTTGATTTGTGTTTCCCAGAATAAACAAAATTGGTAATCCCCTAACCAGGCTCCTCAGAAAGAAAAGAGAGAGCAACCAGATAGACAAAATCATGAATGAACAAGGATCTATTACAACCAATCCCTTAGAAATACAAACAATAATCAGAGATTACTATGAAAAATTATATGCCAACAAACTGGACAACACAGAAGAAATGGACAAATTCCTAAATGCGCATGCACTGCCAAAATTCAAACGGGAAGAGATAGAAAGCATGAATAGACCAATAACCAGTGAAGAAATTGAATCTGTTATCAAAAATCTCCCAACAAATAAGAGCCCAGGGCCAGATGACTTCCCAGGGGAATTCTACCAGACATTTAAAGCAGAGCTAATACCCATTCTTCTCAAACTATTCCAAAAAATAGAAATAGAAGGAAAACTTCCAAACTCATTCTATGAAGCCAGCATCACCTTGTTACTCAATCCAGAGAGAGACCCAGCAAAAAAAGAGAACTACAGACCAATATCCTTAATGAATACAGATGCAAAAATACTCAACAAGATCCTGGCAAATCGAATTCAACAGCACATAAAAAGAATTATCATCATGATCAAGTGGGATTCATTCCTGGGTTACAGGGTTGGTTCAATATTTGCAAATGCATCAATATGATCCATCACATTAATAAAAGAAAGGATAAAAACCATATGGTCCTGTCGATAGATGCAGAAAAAGCATTTGACAAAATACAGCACCCTTTCTTAATAAAAACCCTTGAGAAAGTCGGAGTAGAAGGAACTTACCTAAACATTATAAACGCAGTTTATGAAAAGCCCACAGTTAATATCATCCTCAATGGAGAAAATCTGAAAGCTTTCCCCCTGAGATCAGTAACACGACAGGGCTGTCCACTCTCACCACTGTTGTTTAACATAGTGCTGGAAGTCCTAGCATCAGCAATCAGACAACAACAAAATAAATAAATAAATAAATAAATAAATAAATAAATAAATAAATAAAAGGCATCAGAATTGGCAAAGAAGAAGTCAAACTTTCACTTTTTGCAGATGACATGATACTCTAAATGGAAAACCCAGTTGACTCCACCAGAAGCCTTCTAGAACTGATCAATGAATTCAGTAAAGTTGCAGGGTACAAAATCAATGTACAAAAATCAGTTGCATTCTTATACACGGAAAATGAAGCAGTGGAAGAAGAAATCAAGAAACTGATCCCATTCACGATTGCACGAAAAACCATAAAATACCTAGGAGTAAACCTAACCAAGGATGTAAAAGACCTATAGAATGAAAACTATAGAAAATTTATGAAGGAGATTTAGAAGACACCAAGAAATGGAAAAACATTCCCTGTTCATGGATTGGAAGAATAAACATTGTGAAAATGTCATTACTACCCAAAGTAATCTACACATTCAATGCAATCCCCATCAAAATTGCACCAACATTCTTCTCAAAGCTAGAACAAACTATCCTCAAATTCTATGGAACCACAAAAACCCCGAATAGCCAAAGTAATGTAGCATATATTTTAATACTGCTGTGTGGACTCACAGCACCTTTCTTGTTGTTCATTTTGTATCCTGCACTGTTTCTCATTTAAAAAATTTGGCTCTAATAGTTTTTGTGCTATCTCTAGTGTTTCATTATGTTTAATATCATGCCATCTGCAAACAGGTGATTTTCCTTCCTTCTTACAGATTTAAATGTCTCTTATTTCCTTTCATTGCCTAATATTTCTGGGTACATCTTCCAGATGTAGAAGCAGAAAGCTTTTCCCTTCTTTGCTTCTGGATTTTTACCTGTCTTAGGATTCAATTGACATAAGACAGATCTATGGGAGAGAATAAATTTCATTTCACAAGTGCATCTGCTTCCTAATAATATGATATCCATAGAATGTACAAAGCAGGTGGCACTTATGACTTTCAGTCAATAAAATTTTGGATTTGTACAGAGTTAAAGCCAAGGTGTCTTTTTGGAGTATTAAATTAGTCACCAAATAAATTGGTTTGTTTGCTCAGCCTTCTTGCCCCTAAGATCCTTATTTCTGTGCTAAGGATGGGTCTCCCCTTCTTGTACAGGGAAGGGAACTTTCCCAAAGGAGATTTATTTCCTGCTGTCGGGGGACAATGGAGGGTCCTAGTGTCTTTGGACTACTTCTTAAGTAACTTTCATCCAAATAAAAAAAGTCACAAGATGACATCGTTCAGGGTGGCATATTTATTCTTCACATCATCATGTTGAATACTTATATTGGGGCTGATCATCATTACCTGGCTCCTGAAATGACAGGAAAGGCTTCAGTATTTAACTGTTTAATATGCTGTTGGGTGTGGGCTTTTCATAATGGCCACAAGCACGTGGAGGTAATTTCTGTTCCTTTTTAATTGAGTTATTTTTAAATTATAAACGTGCATTGAATTTTGTCTAATGTTTTTATGAGTTAGTTAAGAATGGTGTACATTCACTCATTTTCTCTGTTAATGTAGGGCAGCACATTTACACATTTTAAAGGATCTTTGCATCCCAGGGATGAATCATGCTAGATTATCATGAGTGATCCTTTCAATGTGCTGTTGGATTCAGTATGCTCGGATTTTATCAAGGAATTTTGTATGTATGTTAATCTGAGATATTGGCCTGTAGTTTCCCTCCTTGTGGTGGCTTTCTTTGGCTTTGGTGTGAGAGTAATACTGTCCTCATAAAATGCATTTGGGGATATTATTTTACATCAGCATCTTGTAATATTTTGGGAAATATTTGTGTTAATTCTTCTTTAAATATTTGGTAGAATTTAAAGAAAGCCATATACTCTAGGTGTTTTTTTGGAGCATGTAGGTTTTAGATTTAGGAAATCTTATTAATTTTTGTTTTGTTCACTTTGTATTTTTTCATGAAACAGTCTTAGTATATTACATAATACTAGAAAATGTGTAATTTGTTCTTGTGATCTAGTTCTTGGCAATAAATATCTAAGTTTTTCTTTTAAGATCCTTTCATGTCATTCGTTCAGGTATGTGTCTTTTTTCAGTTCTGATTGCATTTGTTTCAGTCTTACCTATTTTCCTAGGCTACCTATGTTTTTAAAATTTCACTTTTCTTTTCCAAATACAAATTTTAATGTTGATTTGTCTTGTATACTTGTAATAGTCACTTTTTCTCTGCTTTATCTTCTAATGCTAATTTTATGTTTATCTTATGTCAATAAAAATACCAATGATTTTTTTAAAGGAACATGAAAAATATACTAATTCATATGGAAACACACAACACATGGAACACACAGACAAGTAGAACAGATTACAGATCCCAGAAGTAAAAGTGTTCAGATGCAGTCAGCAAATCCTCCACGAGATTTCCAACAATATGCAGTGTGAAACAGATAGTGTCTCTTAAAATTGGTGTTGACTAGAAATGGCTGGGGGGTCAGTCAGTTAAGTATCTGACTTCCATTCAGGTCATGATCTCACGATTTGTGGGTTTGAGTCCCATATCAAGCTGTGGGCTAACAGCTCAGAGCCAGGATTTTGTATCTGCCTCTCTCTGTGTGCCTCCCTTGCTCATGATCTGCCTCTCTTCCTCAAAAATAAAATAAATTTCAAGAAATGGTGTTGATATGTACATGCGAAATAATGACATTTGGCCATAATCTTACATCATACCTATAAGTTGACACAAAAAATTTCAAAATGGATAAATCAGAACACCTGACCCTAAATGCCTTTAAAAAACTCACAAAGTATCAACATCATGACATTCACCTGACAATGATTTATTTGATATAAAAGCAAAATCACAAAGAACAAAGATCGACAATGGGGAACTACATCAAACAAGAAAAGTTGGAAAGGAAATGTTAGCAAAGCAATAAGGTAGTCTGTGAAATAGGAGACATTACCGGAAAACATACTGAAATGGAGTTAATAATTAAAATACAGGAGGGACTCCTTAACATCAATTGTAAAATTCATGAGTATAATCAAAACAATAAATAAATTGCCTGATTAAAATTTGGATCAGCATATAAATACCCATGTCTCTATAAAAGATGAACAAATACCATCCAGCATATGACTTGATGTTCAACATCTTTAATCACCAGAGAAATCCACCCCCAAAACACTGAGATATCACTTTATAGCTGTTAGCTAGGCTCTTATAAAAGAAACCAAACACAGTGAGAACATACCAAATATTGGTGAGGATGTGGATAATAGGCAATCCTAGAATTTTTTCGATGGGAGTATGACACAGTGTAGCTACTATGGAAAACAATGTGGTGAAAATAACTCACCAGATCGAGTTCCTAATCTGTTCCCATATAGCTGACTTCATTTCAAGATAGATGTGAGGAAGTTCTGGGCCTCATGTTGTGGGAAGAGGCAGATACAGGAGACAGGTGGATCTAGTGGAAGATCCCCAAACTATTCCAGGAGAATGGACCCCTGGCTGCCAACTTGTAAGGCTGGACTCAGTATAAACATTGATATTGATGGCTCCCCATGGGTGTCTCTGTCCCACAGGGAAAACAAAAGGAGTGAGGGGTAGAAACAACTCTTTTCTTCCACAGGAACATGGAGATACTGAGAATCTTTGAGAGACAGTCATGGAGCTGATTTTAACGTTGTGGGGTTTGAACAACTAGGAGGGTCATTAATGATGGTCTGTCTTCATAGACATCAAAGGAACACCATAGAGCAGATACAAGGAGAGAGAATTTCCTCAAATGAACTAAATTTAGATCACATGAATGAGTTCGTTTCCTCTGTTTGGAAATTACTTATATATATTTTAAATGGTGACCAGTGTACCTGTGAGGCACTGGTATGATTATTTGAGTTGATTAATCCCAAAGCTTGGTCTCTATCAAGGTAGGTAATGCTATTATGACCATTCACTCTCAATATGAGAATATATCTGTGTTTGGAAAAGTTTTAGCAGAGTTTTCTCTGTTTACTGGTCAGGATGAAGTTTGTAGAACATGATGAGAAAGATGCCTCAAGGAAAACTGACCCTGACACACTACTGCTTCTGGATGTGAGCTCTGAGATCCCAGATGTCTCCTGGTGATCTGAGAGCCCCCAGGTGATCTGAGAGTGCCAGGTGACTATGTGGCCCTTGGAGTCCTGTGTGCTCCATGATGACATGAGTGTCCCAGGTTACCTGAGAGTCCCCAGGTGACTGAGTGGCAACTGATGACATGAATGCCCCTGGAGATCTGAGCACCCTCTAAAGGTATGAGTGCTCCCCAGAGACCTGAGTGACCCTGATGTCCTCAGCTTCCTCTGGTAACCTGAGTGTCCCAAGAGATCTGAGTGGCCCCTGATGTTATGAATGCTTTCTGATGACTTTTAGGTAACCTAAGGGCAAGTTAAAGTATTGGACTCCTGCCTAGCTCTCAGAAGTCCCCTTGTTGCTTTTGAGCCAGCTATCTTGCTAGGCTTATCCTATCCTGTTAGCCCTTAGGTGGCTCTGATCACATTCCTGTTAATCCTGGGGGAACTTCCAAGGGTGTGGGCAGCACCTGCTTTGTCCCTCCTCCTTCCTGCCCAACTAACAGATGGACATGTGGCTCTCATGGTCTGGGCTGTGGTATGTACTGTGGAATTCATGATAATATATGAACCATCCACTGCACACGCTCACCTGGAATCAGTGGATCCAATTCCACCAGAAATTACTGGTTGAGCTGGAGAACCAAGAGACACGGCCAGTGAGGTGCAGGATGTGTGAGCACAAGAGTTGGGCTGATTCCTGCAGATGCACCTGGGACAGGACACCTGGGGACAAGAAGACTCAGCCTGTGCCAGTCATTACCAGTCACACCCATCCCTATGGTCCCACAACTGACATCTGGGATCCTCACCTTAGGCAGATGTCACGAGGCACAGAGAAGTATCTTGATTCTCCTCTGTTTATAGAACACAACTCTGCTATTCCCCCAAAGACCTTAGCCCTGTGTGAGGAGAGAGGTGTGGCCTCCCACTGCCTGAGAGTGTATTTTACCCTTAGTTTTGAGGAGACATTTGCACAGGTGGGTAAGAGCGTGTCTTTATAGGTGGACAGGGGCTGAATCAGGCTTCCCCAGTTCTTCCAGGACCACCTGTGTGCATCTCTTTGTTGATTCCACAATGCATGTTGGTCTTGGGTTAGGAGAGCAGTTGGTGTATCAATTATGTTGGAGGAAGATCAAGAACTGGTCTGAGCTCTCTGAACATAAAAATATATAACAATCAAATGAGTGGATCACAATTCTCTATAAACCAACTTTCAAAAGGATATTTAAAACGATGCACACTTTGTGCAGACAAATTTCAATACCTAATCTATAAATACTGAATACTTTCAATACTCAAAAGTAACAGTCATTCCATACATAATTCCACATAAAATATATACTGATGTCCACTCTATTGTAAATATAATAATGAGTAAAGGACACTGATTCCCAATATGTTTGTTTTAGTTTCCACACTGATGCATTAACTTCATCTGACAACTATCTGTAGAGTATGGACATGCCTGGAGACCTGATCTTAATGGTTATCTGGTAATGGGCTCTGACTGCTCTGTCATCTGCAAAGCTTGGAAGCAGTGCCTACATCCTGATGTGCACAGACACCAACGCACGACCAGACTCTCTGTCATCTGCAGATAGAATTCCCATGTGTGGAGGGTGCCTCCCTTCTCCTGAGAAATCTGCACCTCACACGGGAGGCTTTCAACTCACAGAGAAGGATCAGACTTCACAGAAAGTGGTTGACTGTTCTCTGATATGGAACAGAGACTTCTTAACTTTGTTAAGAAGTAATGGCACTCAAACAAACCCCTTGATGAAAATGGAGTATCTGACCTGGAAATTATTGGGATCTAATTATTATAAGCCTATCAAGAAATTTTAGACAATATGTTCATAGTCCTGAAGGCATGTGCCAATAAGATCTATGCTGAGCTAGATGAATAGATTTCAAATAAATAACATATGGATAGATAGTAGACACATAATGGATGAACAGATAATAGATGATCGATAGACATATAGAGATATAAATAGATAGATAGACAGTCAGATAATAGATGGGTGATTACATGTTATTTTAAAGAAATCACCTTAGAGGATTCATGTTGTTATGAGAGCCATTGGAAGAAATTACATACGATTGCCAATATTTATTTATTTATTTATTTATTTATTTATTTATTTATTTTTAATAGTGTATTGTCAAATTGGTTACCCTAACACACCCAGTGCTCTTCCTAAGTGCCCTCCTCCATTACCATCACCCTCTTTCCCCCCTCCCTTTCCCCTTCAGCCCTTGGTTCTTTTTCAGTATTCAAGAGTCTCTCATGATTTGCGTCCCTCTCTCTCCCCAACTCTCTTTCCCTCTTCCCCTCCTTATGGTCCTCTATTAGGTTTCTCCTGTTAGACCTATGAGTGAAAGCATATGATATCTGTCCTTCTCTGTGTGACTTATTTCGCTCAGCATGACACCCTCAAAGTCCATCCACTTTGCTACATATGACATTCTTTCTCCTTGCCATGTAATGCTCCATTGTATACATATACCACATCTTCTTGATCCATTCATCAGTTGATGGACATTTAGGCTCTTTCCATGATTTGGCTATTGTAGAAAGTGCCGCTATGAACATTGTGGTACATGTGCTCCCATGCATCATCACTTCTGTGTCCTTTGGGTAAATCCCTAGCAGTGCTATTACTGGGTCATAGGGGAGTTCTATCGATGGTTTTTTGAGGAGCCTCCACACTGTTTTTTAGAGTGGCTGAACAGTTTACATTCCCACCAACAGTGTAGGCGGGTGCCCACTTCTCCTCATCCTCGCCAGCATCTATAGTCTCTAGATTTGCTCATTTTAGACATCTGACTCACGTGAGGTGTCATCTCAGTGTGGTTTTAATTTGTGTTTCCCTGATGATGAGTGATGCAGAACATCGTCTCATGTGCATGTAGGCCATCTGGATGTTCTCTTTGGAGAAGTGTCTGTTCATGTCTCCTGCCCATTTCTTCGCTGGATTATTCATTTTTTGAGTGTGAAGTTTGGTGAGTTCCTTATAGATTTTGGATACTACACCTTTATCTGTTATGTCATTTGCACCTCTCTTTTCTCATTTTGTCTGTTGCCTATTAGTTTTCATGATTATTTCCTTTGCAGTGCAAAAGCTTTCTATCTTGATGAGGTCCTAATTTTTCATTTTTGCTTTTATTTCCCTTGCCTTTTGGGATGTATCGAGTTGGAAATTGTTGTGGTTGAGGTCAAGGAGGCTGTTTTCTACTTTCTCCTCAAGGGTCTTGATGGTTTCCTGTCTCACATTCAGGTCCTTCATCCATTTTGAGTATATATAGGTGTATGGTGTAAGAAAGTGGTCTAGTTTCATTCTTCTGCATGTTGCTGTCCTGTTCTCCCAGCACTACCTGCTAAACAGCTGTCTTTTTTTCCATTGGAAAAACTCTTCCATGTTTTGTCAAAGATTGATTTTAAAAACATATTTTCGATTGTTTCATTTGCCTTGCAGAAGCTTTTTATCTTGATGAGGTCCCAGTAGTTCATTTTTGTTCTTGATTCCCTTGCCTCTGGGGATGTGTCAAGGAAGAAATTGCTGTGATTGAGGTCCAGGAGGCTATTTCCTGCTTTTTCCTCAAAGGTTTTTATTGTTTCCTGTCTCACATTCAGACCCTTTATCCATTTTGATTTTATTTTTGTGAATGGTGTCAGAAAGTGGTCTAACAGGCAACCGACAGAATGGGAAAAGATAGTGGCAAATGGCATATCGGATAAAGGGCTAGGATCCAAGATATACAAGGAGCTCATGTTGGGGCCCAGTAGGCAAAAATAACCCTCAAACAATATTTGGCCTCCTGGGCCACACATGTGGTTTTTATTCATCCTGTCTGTGATTTTCTCATTGCTTTGTAAAGAGACATATACTTTTAGACTTTGAATCAACTTGGTTCGGTCAGTGGCGCCAGCCCTCCCCTTCCTTTGCTTTCTAGCTCTTTGTCTGCTGTTGGGAGTAAACCTCAAACCTCTGCCAAAAGATTTGCCTATTAAAGGATGAGCATCTTGCCCATGCATAACTAATGAGGGGCCTTAAGAAATGTAAATATCCTCATAGAATTTTTCAGGCTCATCTTCTGCTTGGAGCCAGACTATTATTAGGGAATCCCTCTCTTGCAATGACTTGATAATTCCTGATATTTACACCTGTCTTGTTAAACATGACCCTTTCCAGAGCATGTCTTCATTTCAAAAACCTTGAGCTGTGTAACCATTATAGAAATGATGTAATCACCCATGGTATATAAGACCCTGGCCATCTAAGTAAAACGTGGCTTTACCAACCACCATCCACGTTATTTGTCTCGTCTGTCTTGTCTGTCTTGTTCGTCTTGTCCGTCTTCTTTTCTAGAGATATTGCACCGACACCAACCCCCTACTTGGGACCTTCCGACTGGGGTGCATGGGCTGGTCCCCAGCAAGCTCACTAAACTCCATACACGAAAAATGAATGATCCAGTGAAGAAATGGGCAGAAGACCTGAACAGACAGTTCTCCAAAGAGGACATCCAGATGGCCAACAGGCACATGAAACGGTGCTCAGCGTCACTCATCATCACGGAAATTCAAATCAAAACGACACTGAGATACCACCTCAGACCGGTCAGAGTCGCTAAAATGAACAAATCAAGAGAATATAGATGCTGGCGACGATGTGGAGAAACAGGCACCCTCCTACACTGTTGGTGGGAATGTAAACTGGTGCAGCCCTCTGGAAAACAGTGTGGAGGCTCCTCAAAAAACTATCGATAGAACTCCCCTATGACCCAGCAATAGCACTGCTAGGGATTTACCCAGGGGATACACAAGTGCTGATGCATAGGGGCACATGTACCCCAATGTCCATAGCGGCACTATCTACAATAGCCAAATCATAGAAAGAGCCTATATGTCCGTCAACTGATGAATGGATCAAGAATATGTGGTATATATATACAATGGAGTACTATATGGCAATGAGGAAGAATGAAATCTGGTCATTTGTAGCAAAGTGGATGGACCTCGAGGGTGTCATGCTAAGCAAAATGAGTCAGGCAGTGGTGTGTTCTCTCACTCACCCCACGTTGGGGTGGCACTTATCCAGTCCCGCCCCGGCTGGCGGGGTGGTAAATCATTGTGAGTCCGTTCCTGAGGGAGGGAGAGTAGGGCAGGAAGGGGAGCACAGAGAGTGAGGCAAGACAAGCGTTTTCTGATCAAGCCCGTTTATTGAAAAAGGAATCAAACCTTTATAGGATTAGGGGCGGGAAACTGGCTCAGGTTGGTTGCCAGGTAACAGAGTCAAATGATTATGAGAGAAAGGGGAAACTGAAACTGAAACTCCGAACACAGCATCAAAGGAAGCGCCCAGACTTTCGTCTGCAATACTGGGCAGGGGAAGATTAGCGCTGCATAAACCTGAATGCGGTTTGATCTTTTGTTCATTTTGGATTTTCTCATCTGGCCCAGTATGACTGTCTCCGAATCCTGGACCAGGAAATGCACTCTCCTAGCCTCCAGATGTAAATCTTGTTTTTATGGTTGCTCCCTGGAAAGCGATATATCCTTGCCTGGGGCGGCCAAATCTCGGCAGCTCCCAACAAGGCAGAGAAGGATAGATACCATATGTTTGCATTCATAGATCTAACAGGAGAGACCTGGCAGGGGCCCATGGGGAGAGGAAGTGGGAAAGAGAGCTGGGGATAGTGAGGGACACAGATAAAGAGAGACTACTGAATACTGAAAACGAACCACGGACTGAAGAGGGAGTGGGAGGGAAGGACAGGAGTGATGGTCATGGTGGGGAGCACTTGTGGGGAGAAGCACTGGGTGTTATATGGAAACCAATTTAACAATAAACTATTAAAAAATAAAACTTAAAAACCATATTTTCATAATGAAAAGTATATTTTGATGCCAATTTTGAATATACAAATTAAGTAATTATAACTTCAATTATTTCTGAGTAAGTAGAGCTTCCACATAGAGTAGCAGATGGCTCCTTGTACATTCCTCCTCTCTCAAGGTCTTGCTGCTTCCAGATGGTCCCAAGCTTTCATCCCAGAGTGTCCTTAGCTCTAGAATGAGTAGGAATAAGAGCTATGTCCTGGAACTGGACCTTTGTCTTCTATCCTAACATTTACAGCTTCTTTTTGGCTCTTGATCAAAGACTTCTGCAGACCAGGCTCCATCCCTGATCCATCATCTGTCATCCTTCTGGTCTTATCCATTTATTCGGTGAGAAGTTACCAATGGATTTCAGGACTTTCATCAGATCCTCAGTATAATTCAGGGTGAGGAAGGAAACTGCATAGATATAACATCACAAGCTCTCCCCACCATTGCCTTGAGTTCCCTCCCATGATGTTATTACCATCCCTCCCATCCATTCCCCTAGTACCCACTCTTGCAGTAGAATCTGTCACTTTCATAGCATGAAATAAATTTGTCCCCCTTCCAATATTAATTCATCTAATCAATCCAATCTATATAGTCATCAGACAACCATGCAGCTAAGAACGAACACAATACAGAGTGTTGATACACAAGTATTTCTGGATATAATTTAGTACAGTTTATCTAATGATCAGGGTAAGTAGAATTTTACAGAAGTAACTTAAATATGCAAAACTGGACTTTATTTGGTATAAGGTGCTATTAGTTTAGATGAACAAAGTCAAGTTACAGGACAATTCAGTACCTGCAACTCAAAAACTGCATCAATCTCATGTCTGTTCAAACCCCTATTTTTTCCACACCAAGTAGTTTCTTGTGCATCTTGTTTTTCAGATTCCGTCTGGTAAAATGGGTTCATCCAGTGTTTGGTCTTAGGCAGTGGCTTCTCCCTTGATGGACAATGAACATGAGATTTATTCATGTTCACACATGTTCTGGCTCTTGTTTCTATTGTCTGCAGTTTTGGTTTCAAAGGTTATCCATTCCCCTGTTGTAGGAAAGCTTAGTGGCTTACATGGTGTGGTAACTACAAAGACAGTTCCTGTAAGCACTTGTGTACATGTTTTGACAACACATTTGGTCTAATTTCACTTAGTTATATCACCAAAATTGGTGGGGCTGGTCACAAGGTTAAGCATATGACCAATTACACAGGAGAGTGGCCAACTTTTAGAATATGAGGTGCCATTTTGCACCCCCAAGAGCAGGATCCTGCTCTGTTCCAGTTTCATTCTATATGGGAACAGTTGTGAAATCCTTTCCCTTCACCTCTGAATCTCCTATGTGGTTGACTCTGGGAAACACAGGCAGACCTGTAGGAAGCACTTTCATCACGGGACCTGAGCATGTTGAGACACAAAGTTCCTATCCAGGGCAGGCTGCCCAAATGTACCACAGTAGCAAACTGATTATTTTGCATTAAACATACTTGGGAAAGCCTGTGCTGCTCTGTAGACTCCCATCAATTCCTGGGTGTGGCCTGTGGGTGCTAGATCCATTCTTATTTATCCTCTGTCCTGATGAAAGCAGGAAATAAATCTTCCACGTGAAAAATACCAGAACTGTAGTACGAAGATACATCTTTATCTCCAGCGATAGGACTTTGTAACTGAGAAACCTGAAGAAACATGCATTATTAACCTGTTACTAATCTACTGTCTCTGCCCCAAATCCTGAAAGTTTCTTACTAAATAAAGCCCTCA
>NC_043704.1:155863241-155878108 GCF_006229205.1 Suricata suricatta
TCCATTCTTATTTTATTCGGAAGGTAAACTCTTATTGCTAGCATGCATATAGTGTTAACTGGATAGGTCTGAATGTGTAACACTCAGGTACAAACAGACAGAAAGGCTGATGTTCCCCAAAATTCACTTCCTGCCCTCCTATAGTTTACTGAGCAGGTGGCCAGGGCAGCCAGATGGCTCCCCCTCCCAGACATTCCTGGAAGCATCCTTGCTGGGAACACAACACAGGATGTGACTGCACTGGAACTGCAGGAGATGTTGGGAAACCACGATGTCCTATGTCCTCTGGAATGTCAAGTATATGGATACAGATGATGGTCTGGATCTTTCTATAAGCATGTGTCTTTGAGACAAACAAAATGAATGGGGATGCATTGGTTCAGCTCACAAGATTACCTGCACAAACAAAAGGATTCTATTATGATCTGAAGTGAAAATTCTGCCATGTTCTTTATATGTTCTTTGTACATCTATCAGTGAAGTATAACAAAATTCTTATTCCAAAGTAAATTCTAATAAGTTATTAACTTGCATTGAAAAAAATTAAGTTGTGAAAAAATTACTAATAAGAAGTTGTAAATCAGTAATTCAGAAAAAAGTTAATAGTCTTTAAGGTCCCTATATGATCTAGATTATTTCTAGACAACTGTACAAACAATATAAATATTTAAAAATGAAGAATATAATATCATAAATTATCATCACAAGCTGGTTGTTACTTTAGGTTTTTAAATTAATATTGCATCATAAATTCATATGTTAAATATAAATGCATAACTTATTTTGTGGTTTAAAATATAGTATTAGTTATGCAAATAATTGCAGTAAAAATTCTAGAAGTACAAAATGTAAAAATATATTCATTTATATATATATATATATATATGTCATCATTGATTTTCAAAAAAGGAGTAATACCAAAGATGCTAGGGAAAGAAGGGCATTAAAAGTAGACAAGCCTTCTCCATATTTTTTGTCAATGACTACATTAAAAAAAATAATCCATTGTACATATAGCATAGAGTAACATAACAGGAAAGCCTGCTCACTATTCACAGCAAAACTGAAAGGCTATAATTGAGAAAATGCAATAAAATGATAAGTACCCAAACTTGACTGTTTTGGCGAGAATCCAGTGGTGATGCAGGTAAATGAGAGAGACTGTGAAGGTCTGTTCACCTGGGATTCCATCTTCAGGTTCACCTGGGAGACTACACATAACCTGAATAGAGTCACAAGGAGGAACGTGTGTTAGATCATTAATCGATCTTACATGTTCTGTAATGTATAAGATACATGTGCAAGATGACAGGCAACAGACAGAAGAAGAACCCACATGGATTTGCTGTTATTGAGAAAACCCCTCTGAAAGGATTTCATGCTCAGCAGAGGAGTGGTCCTGATCTCTTGTATCCAGGGGGCACAATTTCACCCCAGGGACCGAGGTAAGATTTCATATCTCTGAGATGTCACAGAATGTAAGGACACTGAGTGGAAAGAAATTTCCTGTGTCTCTGAGGTGGGGTCATTGCTGATTTCATTCAGAACACTGCATTCCCTGTCCATCAGAGTCTCTTGTCCCTTCTGTCACCACATCTTCCTTCCCTGACAGGAATTGGGAAGGCTTGGGAAGAAACGCAGAGGTTTTACCCATGTTTGATTTGTACACACACCCTTGTCCCATATTGGACGACATCCTGTTTTTCTCATGCATGTTAATATGCATTTGGTGAGTGTGAATTCATGAGGGTGAAGTACCATACATACCGTGATCACATCTCCAGTAGTGCATATGAGGCTGTGCTCCAGAAGAGTAGAAAAGGTATTGCAGAAGAAATGACAAATGTTAATCTCTCAGAGCAGGTGGTGGATCACTGTGCATGTGTGGGGTGGGGTGGATAATACCTCCCAAGGAATCACGGTGCAGATGCCCAAGGACTGTGCATCTATGCACTGTACCATATGTGATACATGAGACATTGAACCGTGAGCGCATCCCAGACCCTGGGAAGGAGACATTGTCCTGGAATATGCATGGGCATGAATGGTATCACATGCCTTATGAGAGCAGGACAGAAAAATTCATTCTGCCACAAGGAAAGAGTCACACGACGTCTGTAGTAAGATCCTCCCTGATGGACTTTGAGGGAAGGACATGCCATGACCAGGAATTCAAGGTGTGCAACTCTAGACAATGTAGTTTCCCCTTAGAGCTTCATAAGGACACACAGCCCTGATGAGATTTTGAATCAGATTCAGTTTAATGATTTCACACTTTTGAAATGAAGACGGTTAACGTTTTATACTGCTTGCATGCATGTCTGCATGAGTGTGTGTGATCTTCAGACTCCACATTCACACCACATCCTGGAGGGACCAAGTCTCTTCATTGCTGTCAACTAAAGTTGATGCAGTGAACGTGGTTCAGACAATCACCCCACCAGGAGACTGTTTTCTCTTGATTAGGATTTTTGATACCTCTGCAGCCTCATGTCCAACATACACTTTATGCTCCTTCTAGCAACCTTGCACATTGTGATGAAGGGTCCTGTGCTCCACATCACAAGACCCACTTCCTCTTTAACCACATCCAGGACAAGGTTGGACATGCCCAGCGAGGTTTGCATGTTCCTGACCTTGGAGTGTCCTGGTAGATTGAATTGAGAAGTCAGGTTTATTCTGTCACAGGGTATTGGTGATGATAATAAGCCTTGACAGAGACTCATAGGGCTGATGGAGATGCTTGGAGTTTTCAACAACCCCCAGTGTGATTCACACACGAATTCTGTGTGGACATGGATGGAAAGTAACAAAAAGATAAAATGATGGAGTTATTAGTGAAATATGTTAAAGGCAGAACACCTGAGATTAGTAAGAATGCTGTATTTAAAAATATTTCTTCATCTATGAAATGGAGATCATTGTCCTCCTAAGCTCACACTAATGTGACAATGGTCTAAGTTATATTTATCGCAGGGCCTGACCCTTGGCAAGTATGAGTATTCCCATTATGATAGTTCATTCCAAACAGGGAGGACACTAGTGTGTTTTCACAGCTTTTACAAACTGTTTGCTGTGTTTATGTCTGAAGAAGTTTGGACTGCATGGAATTGGGAATCCTTGAGATGAGACCAGCCCTCAACTACTCTCTTGTTCTGGATGATGAGCTCCCTGGGTTCTGAGTTCTCCCTGGTGGTTGTGAGCACCTCCTGGTGGTCCCCTTGCACCTCTTATTTCACACCCCTCCCATTTATCCAACATGCAAGGGTGAGACCTTCCATCATGAGCACTGCAGACCCTCCTGTTCAGAGGATTTATCCACCCACTTATTTCCCATCTTTGACTCCTCACTCTGTTCCTTGCCTGTAAATCTCTGGATATATTTTCTGTAATCATTGGTGGCAGGAAACTTGAACACTGTTTTCCTTATTATTTTGCATAGTAGAAGAACTTTTTATTTAATAACCAAGAGTAATAAACAAAAGATATTGGGGCTCATAAATTCTACTTTCAGGAAACTGTGACAAAAGTGCTCAGCCTCAAACATATGCCAACTTTAACAAAAAGTGTTGTTCGATTTCAGACAGAATGTCAGACCCAGAAATTGGAGTCTGGGTGTCAGAAAACTGTCAGGCTTTGAACCGAATGGAGTTTTTCCAGATTGATATAGAAATTATTTATTGTTGGTGAAGCACTTTTAAATTATAATTTATTTCTTCTGGAACAAAAATGTCAGTGCCTGAGATCTATTTTTGCCATGCAGGTGTATTCAGAAGTACATGAGTAGATTTCTAGAGAAAAATTTTGTCCGATGGAGAGGTTTTGACCCCTGGACTGAAAGTACCCACTATCTCACCATATCTGATTTTTGAAGTTAGATTTGGAGTTTTAGAGGTGGTAATATTTAAGCACATTTTGGACTTGAATTAATATTCAATAGGGTGAAATTTGGGTGGATCTGGGTTGTGCACATGTGAGTGTTGTTTGGGTTGGAGCTGAACTCTGTAGGCATCAGAATGGACTGTGGTTGCCTTTGCTTCGTGCATGATATCTTGTGTGGCCAAAGGGACTTTTCCACATTTGATTAATTTAACGATCTTTATATTACCACCATGTGGGTGAGTCTGGAGATGGAACTCAGGAAAGACAGGGGCAGTCACCACCTGTCCATCTCAGGGGTGCAGATGGAGATGTGGGAGGGGACACACTGAGAATTGTGGGTACAACACTCTCCTCACCAACACAGACTCATTCTTGTATGAAATGCCAGTCTCCTTCTGGGTCTGAATGTCTAACTACCCAGGTGGAGATGCATGGATGTCCCCCAAATAGCATGTGGTGGAGAGAGACATTGTAGGTAACAGTAAGGAAAGACACATAAAAGAGTCATTGCCATTGAGAGAGAACTTCTGGGCCTGGTGTGCACCCTGCGCTCTGAAGCCTTAATTGGATGATGTAGGACACCAGCCAGTGGAGGTTGGAGCCAGCCCTACAAACTGGGCTCTGGCATGAAGACAGAATCTATGGCAACCTCCAAAGCTGACTGTATTGAGGCCGAAGGGACGTGCCTCAGGAGATCACTCAGCTAAGTCATAAAGAGAAGTCCCTGCCATCTCTGTGGTTCCTTCATGCCTTGAGGTCTCTCCCTCCAGATGTTATAAAGTCATAGGTTCTTTTATATGGGAAATGTACCCTCTCTCAGTAGGGTGGGTGTCAACTGTTCGTTGGCAGAAGGGTATTTATGACCTTGCCTCTGGTACAAATCTCTGCTCTGTTTTCTGAGAGTGAAAGTAATGATCCCCTTTCATTTCTCCTAAAATCTCATATTGTGCCCATATGTTCTCAGTTAGTTTTGATGTCAATAACTGATGAAATTGCCATCAGTCCGAGAATTCCCTTCAGTAGCGGGTACAGGATTGCATGGGTGGTGGCAGGTAGTGTAGACCAGTGGAGCAGCACACGGTAAACATGAATCACCAAGCCTGGGCTTGTTCCCTAGTGAGGGATGAGGAGTACAAGGAATGCCAGCTGACATTTGTCTGTTCTTCTTGAGTACTCAGCAGAATGCTGTGTGAATGAGCCTGGTCCAGGAGCAAAGCTAGACTGCACACAGGCAGGACATGAGAGCTGGGTGTCTGGACAGGCTGTCCATGAAGTGTGGGCACAGAGGAGCTGGGAAGGGCAACTGTGGTTTGAATTCCATCCCACGTGGCATCACTATGGGGAGTCACGAGTTAGTTAATTCATATCCACTACTAGTCAGGGATAAAATAAATGGATAAATGGAAGAAGATAGACTAACTATCCTATATTGGGAAGCTTATTACTTTCTGCAGCAAAATTTCTGTCTCTATTTTATTTTACGTTTAATGTTTGAAGATTTAATTTAGATTGTTAGTTAACATATAGTGTAATATTAATGCCAGTGGTAGAATTTAATGATTCATCAATTACATCACACTCAGTTCACATCACAATAACTGACCTCCTCAATTTCCATCACCCATTAGCCCATACCCCACACATCTCCCCTCTGGAAACACTCAGTTTGTTCTTTATGTCCTCAAGAGTCTTTTTTTTTTTTTAAATCGTATTAGGATTCTCCTGTTAGTCCTATGAGAAACCTAATTGGAGACCATGGGAATGGGAAAGGTGGGGGGAAGTGTTGGGGAGAGGGGGTGATGCAAATCATGAGAGACTTTTGAATGCAGAGCACACACTGAGGGCTGAAGAGGGAAGGGGGAAGCAGAAGGAGGGTGATGGTCAGAGAGAGGGGCTCCTGTGGGGAAGAGCACTGAGTATTATATGGAAACCAACTTGGTTGGTTTTTCTTTTTTTATTGAATTAAATTTTTTCTTTTTTTATTCACTAGATCGTTTATTTCCGAGTGGTTTTCATGTAACACCAAGTGCTCTTCCCCACAAGTGCCCCTCTCCATGACCATCAACTTCCTTTCCCTCCCCCACCTTCAGCCCTCACTTTGCTTTTACTATTTCAGAGTCTCTCATGATTTGCCTCCCACCATCTCCCTAACTCTTCCCCCACTTTCCCCTTCCCATGTTCCCTTGTTAGGTTTCTCCTGTTAGACCTATGAGTGACAACATATGGTATCTGTCCTTCTCTGCCTGACTTATTTCACTTAGCATGACTCCCTCTAGGTCCATCCACTTTGCAACAGATGGACAGATTTTAATCCTACTCAATTGCAGCAATTTCCTACTCAACACATCCCCAAAGTAAAGGGAATCAAGAACAAAAATGAACTTTTGGGATCTCATCAAGATAAAAAGGTTCTGTACTGCAAAGGAAATGGAATACTCAAGAGTTTTTCTATTTGCTTCCATTGTTTTTCCTTTTCCACTATGTTCATCTGGATTGTTTCTTATCTTCCACATGAGTGAAATAATATGGATATTTGTCCTATTTCACCTAGAGATGGGGCTTTGTTGTTCTCTATGGTCAATGAAAATGATGCCTGTGGAGGTTGTACTGGTGTTCTGGGAGAGGGGACTGATGCGGCTCTGGTTCCCAGGTACTCATTCCATAGTAATGAAGCACTTAAAAGGCACAAGGGGTTGGAACTTGGTGTAAGCGCCTCAAGTCTATACTGGGGGTTGTTGTGCTTCTCACTAAAGAGTGTCTATGCTGAGTGTTGGGAGGAAGTAATGGATCCGCCCACAGTCTTTTCCCTGAAGTGGGAGTTCCCACCACCTCTGCTCAGGAAGCCCCCACAGAGCAGTGAATAATCTTGCTTGGGAAGTCAACTTCCCATCTTGTGGGACAATGCTCTTGTGTTTTATTTGTGTGGTGCACCAGATGGGTTTCATAACTCCAAATTGTAGGGACTCAGTGTGGTGCCACAGAGCTGGTCCTGTGGGGGAGGGTCTCGCTGTGCTATGACTGGAGCTGGTTGGTCCTAGAAAACCAGTTGTATGAATTCTGGGTGCTTGGAGTTTATGGTAAAGCCAGAAAAAGCCAGCATCCAGATTAGTTGTCCTCGGCAGAGGCTCCTATGTTAATGAACAGGGTAGTGCAATGGCTCCTGCCAGCTCTCTTGCTCCTGGAATGGTGGTGCCACCTTTCCCAAATGCGCTTCGGGAAGGGGAACTGTCTCTCCACATGCAACAGAACCCATGGGATCCTTAGCACACAATGCCCGCTGTGGGTCTCTGCCCTCCTTCTCCACAGGAACACTGCTATACCCACCCTCTCCACCCTGCGATGACATAGACATATAAATCTCCGGTCTTTGAGCTCCAAGTTTACAGGAGGTTAACTTGTCATGATTAACTTTATGTGTCATCTTGACTGTGTCAGGAGTATCCAGATTAACCATTGTTTCTGTGGATGTCTGTGGTGTATTTTGAGAAGAGATTGGCATTTCCATCCATGGCTTCTGTCTGCATGGGCATCACCCACTCTCTTAAGGTTCTGAAAAGAATCCAATGCAGAGGGAGGAAGAATACCCTCATTTTTACTTCACATGTGCATGTTTGAACTGGAACATTGGTCTCCTCATGGAATTGTTCTGAAAGTTACATCATCAGGTCCCCAAGTTCTGGGACTAGACACTAATTCAGAATGAGATGAGAATGACATCACTGCTTCTCCGGGGAGTCTAGCTCGTAATAGTAGATCATGGGATTCATCAACCTATTCAGTAATGTAAACCAATGTGCAATGAGTTCTGTTTTTCAGGAGATGATTTATCTCATGTTTAGAGTAATTGAATAAAGCTGTAACTCATTTAAAGTCGTGAGTAGCATAGTGCCACAAAGGAAGTGTCCTGTTGTTTGTTTGGGACAAGAGCTGGGTGAGGATAATGAGGAGCTATGGGATCTTGTGGTGCTAGCGCACAGTCAATGCATCTGGGACTCCTGTAAAAGTTCAGCTGCTTTGCCGCAGGATATTTGGGATTCAATCATGTTTAGGGACAGGAGAAAGCAAGTGCAAACACTGAGTCTTTTGTGCATGTTAGTGTAGATTTCCTATGACAACAAAGATTCTAATACAGAGAGTGAATAGGTAAGCACAGAATCCTGTGTTCATCAGGGCTCGCTGGGGGAAACTGCCATGTGGAAAGGAAGCCCCAAACCCTGACAGGAAACCTGCCTGTAACCTCCATCTGCACCTGCTCCAGGGAATACAAACCAGAATTGTGCAGAGTGTGCAACCCCTGCTGGTGAATATCCCTTTCTACAGGGAGGTTTGTGTCTGGACTCACACCGACATCCCCTCACTGTGTCCCTCGCACAGAAATAAATGGCCATGTCCTCGACTCTCAGGCTGTTCATCTGCAGATAGAGCATGTTCCTGGCGTTGTCTCTGGAGATGGTGAATCGGCCCTTCACGGAGTCCGCATAGCTTGTGGAACTTCCATCACTACTAATACCTGAGACCCACTCCAGCCCCTTCTCTGGAGCCTGGCGGACCCAGCTCATGGCATATTTACTGAAGTCAAATCCGGAGGCTGCACAGGAGAGTCGGAGGGAGCCCCCAGGCTTCGCCAGGCCTCCCCCAGACTCCACCAGCTGCACCTCACACTGGACACCTGCAGACACAAGACATTCTGATCAAGAAACTGTCACACATACACTGCTTCTCTCACTCATACCCACTCACATACTCAGTGTCTCGCGTTCACCAGGAATTACCTTTTAAAACAGCAACAAGGAAAACCCAGCCAAGCACAAAGTCCATAGTGACAGGTCTGTGTTCTGTCCTGATCACAGAATGGGAACACCTGGGGGCTCCTGGGGCTGGGGCTCCTCTCCCAGCTGCAGGGTCCTGGCTGGGCTGGTTTAATCAGCACAGATAGGTCTCTATTTGCATATCCTTTGAATATATATCAAACTCCAGACTTAGATTTGATTCTTTAAAAGTGAGGGACATGGTTTGGGAGGCACTGCTAGGTCAGATTGTGTAGATGGCGCTGTGACAGTATGAAGAATTCTAATCTGTGAACACAGTTATATTTGCAGACACGTTTGTACTTTTCCTTGACTTTCATCAACATAGTCATTTGCACTTTACACGCTTTTTGAAGTTTAGTACTAAATACTTTATTCTGTGTCATTCTAAATTGTATACTTTTTTATTTCTTTTTCACATATTATTCTGGTGTGTGGAATCACAGCTCTTTTTGCTGTTTTTCTTCACTTTTTTTTTTACATTTTATAATAAAAATATATTTTTCTTTTATAGTTTATTGTCAAATTGGTTTCCATGTAACACCCAGTGCTGATCCCCACAAGTTCCCTCCTCCATGCCCATCATCCCCTTCCCATCTCTTTTCTCCCATCAGCCCTCAGTTTGTTTTCAGTATTCAAGAGTCTCTCATGTTTTGCCTCCCTCCCTATCCCCAACTATTTTTCTCCATTCCTGTCCCCCATAGCCCTTTACTAAGTTTCTCCTGTTACACTTATGAGTGAAAACATATGGTATCTATTTCCCCCTGCCTGACTTATTTCACATAGCATGACACCTTTTAGGTCTGTCCATATAGCTACAAATGGCCAGATTTTATTCTTCCTCATTGTCATGTAGTATTCTATTGTATGTTTAAACCACATCTTCTTGATCCATTTATCAGTTGTTGGAAATTTAGGCTCTTTCCATGATTTGGCTACTGTTGAAAGTGGTGCCGAGAACATTGGGGTACATGTGCTTCTGTATCCCTTGGGTAAACTCATAGCGGTGCTATTGCTGGTCATATTGGAGTTCCACTGTTAACATTTTGAGAGACCTCAACACAGTTTTCCATTGAGATTGGACCAGTTTATGTTCCCACCAACAGTGTAGGAGAGTGCCCGTTTCTCCACATCCTCACCTACATCTTTAGTCTCCTAATTTGTTCATTTAGCACCAGCGTGTCTCTGAAAGGCATTGTTTCCTTTTTGATATTATGCACAGATGATCTGTCCATTGCTCTCGGTGGAGTGTTAAAGTTATTATTATAATAATTATTATTATTATTGTATTATTATCAATAAGATTCTTTATGTTTCTTATTCATTGATTCATATATATATCAGTGCTGACAATTTGGGGGTATAAATATTTAAAGTTTTATATCTTCTGGTTGGATAGACCCTGGTATGATGTTATATTGCCTTCATCATCTCTTGTAAGAGATTCTGGTTTAAAATCTAGTAAGTGTGATATGAGTATAGTACTAAAACTTTCTTTTGATGTCCATGAGCATGATAAATTGTTCTCCATCCCCACACATTCAATCTAAGGGTGCTTTAGGTTGAAAATGAGTGTATAGAAGGATCTTGGTTTTTTTTTTTTTTCCTTAAACCATTTCGATACCCTATATCTTTTGATTGGAGCATTTTGCCCTTTTACATTGACTGTGATTATTGATAGACATAAACTTAGTGCCATTGTGTTACCTCTAAAGTCATTGTTTCTGGAGATTTTCTCTGTTTCTTGCTAATCTTTGTTGCTTTTAGTCTTCCTTTTCCACTCAAAGACAGTCCCTTTAATATTTCTTGCAGGCCCATTTAGAGATCATGAACTCCTTTGGTTTTAGTTTGTCTGGGAAATCCTATCTTTCCTTCTATCTGAATGACAGCCTTGCTGGATAAAGTGTTCTTGGCTGCAGATTTTTGAATAGAGCATGTTGATGTTATTGTGCCACTCCCTTCTTGTCTGAAGGTTTCTGTGGAGAGATCTCCCATAATCTTTTATCTTCCTTTATAGGTTAACAGGTTCTGTTGTTGTGTTGTATTGCTTTTAGGGTTTTTCCATATCTGTCTATCTTGCCAATTTTACTATGATAGGCCTCAGTGCTGGCATAGTTTTTTTAATTTTGACGGAGGTTCCCTCTGCCTCCTACATGTGGACGTCTGTTTCCTACCCATAGGAATTTTCCACCATAATTCACTCAGATAAATCTTCTTCCATTTTCTACCTCTCTTCTTCTTCTGAGACTCCTTTGAAAAGAATGTTATTACACTTTATGTAGTTGCTGAGTTCACAGTATACATCTGAAATCCAATGTTTTAATTTTCTCTTCTTTCCTGATTCATTTCCCCCATAATTTTATCTTCTATGTAACTTACTCATTCATCTGCTGCTTCTTTCAGCTTTGAAGTCATGATATCCATTCAGTTTCACATATCGGTTACAGCATTTTTTAAATTTCAGACTGACTTGTTTTTAGGTCTTTTCTATCTGCAGTAAGGGTATCCCTCATGTTTTCTATGCTTTCCTCAGGCAAAGCTAGTATCCTTATGATAGTTTTTAAATTTCTGTTTGAGGCATATTACGTATATGTGTTTTGATAATATCCCTGGTAATGACCTTTATCATTTTTCTGTTGGGATGAATTCCTCCATCATAGTGGATGTCTGTCTCTGCCTTCTTCTGTTTTGTTCTTTGTTTTTTGTTTTTAGAAATCCTGTTAGGTTCTCTGCTTCTAGTGTAGTGGCTTTATTAAGAAGAGTTCACACATCCACAAGGCAAGGAAATCAAGAACAAAAATGAACTCTTGGAACCTCATCAGATAAAAAGCTTCTGCACTGCAAAACAATCAAGAAAACTAATAGGCAACAAAGAGAATGGGAAAACATAGTGACAAATGGCATATCAGATAAAGGGCTAATATGCAAAATCTACAAGGAACTCACCAAACTCCATACCTGAAAAACGAATAATCCAGTGAATAAATGGGCAGAAGACCTGAACAGACAGTTCTCCAAAGAAGACATCCAGATGGCCAACAGGCACATGAAATGATGCTCAGTGTCACTCATCATCAGGGAAATACAAATCAAAACCACACTGAGATACCACCTCACACTGGTCAGAGTGGCTAAAATGAACAAATCAAGAGACTATAGATGCTGGCAAGGATGTGGAGAGACAGACACCCTCCTAGACTGTTGGTGGGAATGTAAACTGGTGCAGTAGCTCTGGAAAACAGTGTAGAGGTTCCTCAAAAAACTATCAGTAAAACTCCCCTATGACCCAGCAATAGCACTGCTAGAGATTTACCCAAATGATACAGGATTGCTGATGCATACGAACACATGCACCCCAATGTTTATAGCAGCACATTCTACAATAGTCAAATCATGGGAAGAGCCTAAATATTCATCACCTGATAAATGGATCAAGAAGACGTGGTATGTATACACAATGGAGTACTATATGGCAATAAAAAAGAATGAAATCTGGCCATTTGTAGCAAAGTGGATGGACCTGGAGGGTGTCATGCAAAGTGAAATAAGCCAGGCAGAGAAGGACAGATACCATATGTTTGCACTCATAGGTCTAACAGGAGAAAGCTAACAGAGGGCCATAGGGAGGGGAAGGGGGAAAGAGAGTTGGGGAGAGAGAGGGACACAAACCATGAGAGGCTATTGAATACTGAAAACGAACCAAGGGCTGAGGGGGGAGGGGAAGAACGGAAGGTGACGATAATCATGGAGGGGGGCACTTGTGTGGAGAAGCACTGGGTGTTATATGGAAACCAAACTGAAAATAAACTATTAAAAAAGAAAGAAGAGTTCACATACTGTCCAAAGCCTGACACTTCAGGAAGCATTTCTTGTGTGTTCTGTGTGCACTGTACTGTCGTATATTGGCTGATATGTCCCTCCAGTCGGTCCTCAGCTGAGTTTCTCCTTGCCTCCGGTAAGGAGTGTTTGGACCTTGTCCACAGTGTTATGAGTTTTAGCTAGGTGAGTTCGGTCTGCATGTTAAAAGAGGCTAATTTCTATTTCCCTTAGAGCTGAAGTTATGCCTCACACTATGCTCAGTAGACTTGGTGAGTATGGGTGTTAATCTTGATCTTTGGGAGGAGGGGCACACTGTTGCTCTGGTTTCCAGGCACTCTTTCCAAGTTAGGAAGCACCTAAGGAAAGCAGGTGGGGTGGAGAAAGCTTGGAGTTAGTGGCTCAGCTCACACTGGTTGGAGCTGTGCTGCAATTGAAGTCTGTCCATGCTGACTGGTGGGAGGAAATACTGGCATCAGACCACTCTCCAGCTTTTGGAGATGGAGTTCCCACCTGCCCTGGCACAGTAGTACTCTTAGGTTTGATCTCAGGAATTCCAGCTGGATTTGAAGACTCCAAATTGGATGAACTCAATATGACAGGGATCCCCACTTATCCTCTAGAAGAGGATCTTGCTGTGCTAGGGCAGGAGGTGGTTTGTCCCAGAAGGGCAGTTGCATGAACTCCTGGGGGCTTGGAGGTCATACTGAGGGACAACAATAAGACAGCATTCATTTAGATGCTCTGAGCAGGGGCTCCTATGCTAATGAACAGGGAAGTGCAAAGGTGCCTCTCAGCTCTCCTGTCTTTGAGAGGCAGTGCCACCTCTCCCAAATGCACTCCACAAAGGGACCTGTCTCTTCCCATATGACCCAGGAGATCCTCGGACCACAGTACATTCTATGGGCCTCTGTCCTCCTTCCCCACAGGAGCACTGATATGCCCACCAGACTTCACCCAGCGATGGCAGGGACTTCTAAATCTTCAGTCTTTTAGCTCCACGTTTACAGGAAGTTGACTTGTCATGGTTAACTTTATGTGTCATCTTGACTGCGTCATGGGTTCCCAGATTAACCATTGTTTCTGTGGAAGTCTGTGATGTGTTTCTAGAAGAGATTGGCATTTCCATCCATGGCTTCAGTCTGCATGGGCATCATGCATAAGGTTCTGAATAGAATCCAGTGCAGAGGGAGGAAGTATTCTCTCATTTTTACTCCCCATGTGCATGTGTGAGCTTTTGTACTGGAACATTGGTCTCCTTTTGTGCTTCTTCTGAGAGTTACTTCATTAAATTCCCATATTCTCAGACCAGACACTAGTTCAGAATGAGATGAGAATTACACCACTGGTTTTCCTGGGTCTTCAGCTTGTGGTAGTAGATCATGGGACTTCTCAACCTATTTAATCATGTAAACCAATGAACTTAGGTTTCTGTTCCTCAGAAACAGATGATTTATTTCTTCTTTGGAGAAACTGAATAAATTGCTACTCATTTAAAGTCCTGAGTAGCAAAGTGCCGTAATGGACTTGTCAGGTTGTTTGATTGGGACAAGGGCTGGGTGAGGATGATGAGGACCTATGGGATCCTGTGGTCCTATCTGCACAGTCAGTGCATCTGGGACTCCTGTAAAGATTCAGCTGTGTTCCCTATCATATATGTAATTCAATCATGTTTAGGGACAGGAATAAGCAAGTGCAAACAACTGTGTCTTTCGTGCCTGTTAGTGTAGTTTGCCTATGACAACAAAGTTTCTGTTACAGGGAGTGAATAGGTATGAATAGAATCATGTGTCCAGAGAGGCTCCCTGGGGGAATCTGCTGTGTGGAAAGGAAGCCCCAAACCCTGACAGGAAACCTGCCTGTAACCTCCATCTGCACCTGCTCCAGGGAATACAAATCAGAATTGTGCGGAGTGTGCACCCCCTGGTGGTGATGATCTCCTTCTACAGGGAGGTTTGTGTCCGGGCTCAAACTGACGTCCCCTCGCTGTGTCTTTCGCACAGAAATAAGTGGCCGTGTCCTCGGGCCTCAGGTTGTTCATCTGCAGATACAGTGTGTTCTTGGCATTGTCTCTGGAGATGGTGAATCGGCCCTTCACGGAGCCGCATAGTTTGTGCTACTTCCATCACTACTAATACCTGAGACCCACTCCAGCCCCTTCTCTGGAGCCTGGCGGACCCAGCTCATGTAGTAGCTTCCAAAGTTGAATCCTGAGGCTGCACAGGAGAGTCGCAGGGAGCCCCCAGGCTTCGCCAGGCCTCCCCCAGACTCCACCAGCTGCACCTCACACTGGACACCTGCAGACACAAGACATGCTGATCAGGAAACTGTCACACACCCACTGCTTCTCTCATTCATATC
>NC_043704.1:155878208-155883672 GCF_006229205.1 Suricata suricatta
CCATTGTATATTGTATACTTTTGTTATTTCTTTTGCATATATTACCATTCTGGTGTGCAGAATCACAGCTCTTTTTGCTGTTGTTCTTCATTTTTAATACATTTTAAAATAAAAATTTATTTTTTTATATTTTATTGTCAAGTTGGAGTTCATGTAACACCAAGTGCTCAATCCTACAAGTGCCCTACTTCATGCCCATTAACCCCTTCCCAATACCCTTCCCCCATCAGCCCTCAGTTTTTTCTCAGTATTCATGAGTCTCTCATGGTTTGCCTCCCTCCCTCTCCCCAGCCATTTCCCTTTCCCTCTCCCCCATAGTTTTTTGCAAGTTTCTCCTCTTACATTTATGAGTGAAACCATATGGTATCTGTTATTCTCTGCCTGATTTATTTCACTTAGCAACACCCTCAAGGTCCGTCCACGTTGCTGCAAATGCTCAGACATTATTCTTCCTCATTGTCATGTAGTATTCCGTTGTATATTTAAACCACCTCTTCTGGATCCCTTCATCAGTTGATTGACACCTAGGCTCTTCCCATGATTTGGCTGTTGTTGAAAGTGTCGCTATGAACATTGGGGTACATGTGCCCCTGTGCATCAGCACTCCTGTATCCCTTGGGTAAATCCACAGCAGTGCCACTGCTGGGCCATAGGGGAGGTCTCTTTATATTTTTCTGAGGAACCTCCACACTGTTTTCCAGAGGGGCTGCGCCATTTTACATTCCCACCAACAGTGCAGGAGGGTGCTGTCTCTCCACACCCTTGCCTGCATCTGTAGTCTCCTAATTTGTTCATTTGAGCACCAGTGTGTCTCCCAAAGGCATTGTTTCCTTATTGAATTTAAGCTTAGATTATCTGTCCATTGGTGTCAATGGAGTGTTAAAGTTGTCTATTGTTATTATTGTATTATTGTCAATGAGTTTCTTTATGTTTCTTATTCATTGATTCATATATATCAGTGCTTACAATTTTGTAGTATAAATATTTAAAGTTTTAGATCTTCTGGTTGGATGGAGCCTGTAATGATGTTATACAGTCTTCATCATCTCTTTTAACAGATTTTGGTTTAAAATCTATTTGGGGCACGTGGGTGGATTAGCAGGTTAAGCGCAGGCTTGAGCTCAGGTCATGATCTCACGTTTCATGAGTTGGAGCCCCAGGTCAGGCTGCCAGCTCAGAGCCAGAACCTGCTTCAGATTCTGTGTCTCCCTCTCTCTCTGACCCTCCCCTACTCGCACTGTCTCTCAAAACTAAATAAAATACATTAAAAAATTAAAATCTAGGACGTGTGGTATGAGTATAGTACTAACACTTTCTTTTGATGTTCATTAGCATGATAAATTGTTCTCCATCCCCTCACTTTCAATCTCAAGGTTTTTTAGGTTGAAAATGAGTCGATTGTATGGAGTGCATAGAAGAGGATTGGTGGGTTTTGTTTTTATTTTTCGAATCCATTAATCCAATGTCTTTTGGTTGGAGCATTGTGCCCATTTACATTGACTGTGATTATTGGTAGATATAAACTTAGTGCCATTGTGTTACTTCTAAAGTCATTGTTTCCGGAGATTTTCTCTGTTTCTTTCTAGTCTTTGTTACTTTTAGTCTTCCTTTCCCATTCAAAGAGTCTCCTTTAATATTTGTTGCAGGCCTGGATAGAGACCAGGAACTCCTTTGGTTTTTGTTTGTCTGGGAAATCCTATCTTTCCTTCTATCTGAATGACAGCCTTGCTGGATAAAGTATTCTTTGCTGCATATTTTTGAATAGAGCATGTTGATGTTATTGTGCTACTTACCTTCTTGTCTGAAGGTTTCTGTGGAGAGATCTGCCACAATCTTTTATCTTCCTCTATTAGTTAACAAGTTATTTTGTTGTGTTGTGTTGCTTTTAGGGTTTATCTTTATCTGTCTATTTTGCCAATTTTACTATGATATGTCTCAGTGTTGGCATGCTTTTGTTGATTTTCATGGAGGTTTTCTGTGCCTCCTAAATTTGGATATCTCTTTGTTACCCAGTTTGTGGAAATTTTCCACTATAATTCCCTCAGACAAACCTCTTCCCTTTTCTACCTCTTTTCTTCTGGGACTCCTTTGAATAGAATGTTATTACACTTTATGCAGTTGCTGAGTGACCCCAGTATATGTCTGTGATGCAATATTTTAATTTTCCTCCTCTTTTCTTCTTCACTTAACCCATAATTTTATCTTCTATGTCATTTACTCATTCATCTGCTGCTTCTTACAACCTTGAGGTCATGATATACAGTCAGTTCTATATCTCGGTTACAGCATTTTTAAAATTTCAGCCTGACTTGTTTTTAGTTCTTTTTTATCTGCAGTAAAAATATCCCTCATGTCTTCTATGCTTTCCTCAGGCAAAGCCAGCATCCTTATGATAGTTTTTAAAACTTCTGTTTGAATCATATTACTTATATGTGCCTTAATGATAACCCTGCACTTTCAACAATAGACAAATCATGGAAAGAGCCTAAATGTCCATCAACTGATGATTGTATCAAGAAGAATTTGTATATGTATACAATGGAGTCCTTCAGGACAATGAGCAAGAATAAAATATGGCCATTTGTGGCAAAGTGGATGAACCTCAGGGTGTCATGCTAAGTGAAATACGTCAGGCAGAAAGGACAGATACCATATGTTTGCACTCATAGGTCTAACAGGAGAAACCTAATTGAGGACCATAGGTAGAAGAAGGGGGAAAGAGAGTTGGGGAAAGAGAGGGACACAAGTCATGAGAGATAATTGAATAATGAAAATGAACCTAGGTTTGGAGGGGGCGGGGGAAGGGGGTTAAGGCCATGTGGGGGGGCATTTGTGGAGAGAAGCACTGGGTGTTATATGGAAACCAATTTGACAATAAACTATCATAAAAATAATACCCGTGGTAATGACTTTTAATTGTTTTTATTTTGGGATGAATTCTTCCATCGTGGCAGATGTCTAAGTCTCTGCCTTCTTTAGGGTTTTAGAAAATCCTGTTTTCTGCTTCTAGGGTCATGGCTTTACTAAGAAGAGTTCACATACTGTCCAAAACCTGACACTTCAGGAAGCATTTCTTGTGTGTACTGTTTGCACTGTACTGCTGTATTACGTTGGCTGCTCTGTCCCTCTGGTCAGTCCTCTTCAGAGTTTCTCCTTGCCTCCAGTGAGGAGAGTTTGGACCTTGTCCACAGTGTTGTGTGTTTTAGCTAGGTGAGTTCTGTCTGCTTGTTAAAAGAAGCTAAGTCCTATTTCCCCAAGAGCTGAAGCTGTGACTCACACTATGTTCAGTAGATTTGGTGAGTGTGGGGATTTATGCTGATCTTTGAGGGGAGGGACACACTGTTTCTCTGGTTTCCAGGCACTCTTTCTCAAGTAAGGGAGCACCAAAGGAAAGCAGTTGGGGGCGGGGGGGGGGGGGGGGGGGGGGGGGGGGGGGGGGGGGGGGGGGGGGGGGGGGGGAAGCTTGGAGTTAGTGCTCAGCTCAAACTGGTGTGAGCTGTGCTGCGGGCTGAAGTCTGTCCATGCTGACTGGCGAGAGGAAATGCTGGCATCAGCCCACTCTCTATATTTTGGAGATGGAGTTCCCACCCGCCCTGGCACAGTAGTCTTATGTTTTATCTCAGGAGCTCTAGCTGGATTTGAAGACTCCAAATTGGATGAACTCAATATGACAGGGATCCCAACTTATCCTCTGGAAGACGACCTTGCTGCGCTGTGGCAGGAGCTGGTTTGTCCTAGAAGGGCAGTTGCATGAGCACCAGGAGGCTTGGAGATCATAGTGACAGACTAAAAAAGACAGCATCCATTTAGTTGCTCTCAGCAGGGGCTCCTATTCTAATGAACAGGGAAGTGCAAAGGTGCCTGTCAGCTCTCCTGTCTCTGAGAGGCAGTGCCACCTCTCCCAAATGCACTCCAAGAAGGGACCTGTCTCTTCCCATATGACTCAGGGGATCCTCAGACCACAGTAAGTCCTACGGGCCTCTGTTTTCCTTCTCCACGGAAGCACTGATATGCCCACCAGACTCCACCCAGTGATGGCATGGACTTCTAAATCTTCAGTCTTTTAGCTCCACGTTTACAGGAAGTTGACTTGTCATGGTTAATTTTATGTGTCAGCTGACTACGTCTTGGGTACCCAGATTAACCATTGTTTCTGTAGATGTCTGTGTTGTGTTTTGAGAAGAGATTGGCATTTCCGTCCATGGCTTCTGTCTGCATGGACATCACCCACTCCATTAAGGTTCTGAATAGCATCCAATGCAGAGAGAGGAAGCCTTCTCTCATTTTTACTTCCCATGTTCATGTTTGAGCTGGAACATTAGTCTCCTACCACCACTGTTCTGAGAGTTATGTCATCAAGTTCCCATGTTTTCAGACAAGACACTTGTTCAGAATGAGATGAGAATTACACCGCTGGTTTTTCTGTGTCTCCAGCTTGTGATAATAGATCATAGGACTTCTCAACCTATTTAATCATGTAAACCAATGTGCTTTGGGTCTGTTTCTCAGGAACAGATGATTTATTTCTTGTTTAGAGTGTTTGAATAAAGCTGCACTTCATTTAACGTCTTGAGTAGCAAAATGCCATGAAGGAAGTGTCAAGTTGTTTGTTTGGGACAAGAGCTGGGTAAGGATAATGAGGACCTGCGGGATCCTGTGGTCCTATCTGCACAATCAGTGCATCTGGGACTCCTGTAAAGGCTCAGAGGTTTTCCCTACCATATATGTAATTCAATCATGTTTAGGGACAGGAATAAGCAAGTGCTAACAACTGTGTCTTTTTTTCATATTACTGTAGTTTGCCCATGACAACAAAACTTCTAATATAAAGAGTGAATAGGTAAGCACAGAATCATACGTCCAGGAGGCTCCCTGGGGGAACCTGCTGTGTGGAAAGGAAGCCCCAGACCTGCGGGGGACCAACCCACGCACCACAGTCTAAAGGTCCAGAGTAGGGGGTTGGTGTTGGTGCAATATCTCTAGGAAAGAAGATGAGACAAGACGAGGACGAGACAGAGACAGAGACAGAGACAGAGACAAGACAGACAAGACAGACAACGTGGATGGTGGTAAAGCCACACTTTATTAGGATAGTCAGGGTCTTATATACCATGGGTGATTACATCCTTTCTTTAATGGTTACATAGTTCAAGATCCTTGAAGACATGCTCCAGAAAAGGTCATTCTTTTTTTTTTAATATTTTAACGCAATATGTTTTATTTTTTTCTCCATAATATTTTATTGTCAAATTGTTTTCCATACAACACCCAGTGCTCTTCCCCTTAAGTACCCTCCACCATCACCACCATCTCTTTTCCCCCCTCCCCCTTCCCCCTCAACCCTCAGTTCATTCTCAGCATTCAATAGTCTCTCAAGTTCTGCATCCCTCTCTCTCCCTCCTCCGCTCCCCCTGGTTCTCCATTAGGTCTCTCCTGCTTTCCTGCTAGACCTATGAGTGCAAAC
>NC_043704.1:155883772-155903211 GCF_006229205.1 Suricata suricatta
CCCCCCTTCCCCTTTCCCCCTCCCTCTTCAACCCTCATTTTGGCTTCAGTATTCAAGAGTCTCTGATAATTTGCCTCCCTTCCTCTCCCTAACTCTTTTTCCCCTTTCCCCTCCCCACGGTCCTCTGTTAAGTTTCTCCTGTTGGACCTATGAGTGACAACATACGGTATTTGTCCTTCTCTGCCTGACTTATTTCGCTTAGCATGACACCCTCAAGGTCCATCCACGTTGCTACGAGTAGCCAGATTTCATTCTTTCTCATTGCCATGTAGTGATCTATGAAATGGAGGTCATTGTTCTTGTAAACTCACATTTATTGTGACAATGATCAAAGATATATTTATCCCAGTGTCTAACACTTGGCAAGTTTGAGTATTCTCATTATGATGGCTCATTCTAAACAGGGAAGACATTTGTGTGTTTTCACAGTTTTTACAAACTCTTTCCTGTGTTCATGTAGAAAAAGTTTGCAGAACATGGAGCTGAAAACTCTTGAGAGGAGACCAGCCCTCAACCAACCTCTTACCTTGGATTGTACACTCCTTGGTTCCAGGGTTGTCCCTGGTTGTTGTGAGCACCCCCTAGTGGGTCTATGAAACAACACCCCTGCAGAGATACAGGGATCCCTTTTCGCTCCTTCCCATTTACCCAACATGCAAGGGTGAGACCCTTCCAGCTTGAGAAATGCAGACCCTCCTTTGCAGGGGGTGTCTCCTCCCACTTATTTCCCATCTCTGACACCTCACTCTGATCTTTGCCTATAAATCTCCAGGTATATTTTCTGTAATCATAGGTGAGCCAGAATCTTGTGTAAGGTTTTCTCAACCAGTTTGCAAAAGTAAGAACTTTTTATTTAAAGCTGGAGATAAGGGTACCCAGGTGGCTCATTAAGTTAAGCGCCAAATTTGATTTCTGCTCAGGTCATGAGCTCACAGTTCATGGATTCAAGCCTTTTGTTAGCTTCTGTGCTGACAAAGTGGAGCCTGCTGGGATTTTCTCTGTCTGCGGCTCCCCTTGGCTCTCTCTCTCTCTCTCTCTCGCTCTCGCTCTCGCTCTCTCTTAATAAACAAACTTTTTAAAAAGTTGGGAGAACAAAATAAAATATAGTTGGACTCACAGAACTGTACTTTAAAGAAGCTGTGATTAAAATGCTAATCCTCAAATGTGTATCAACCTTAAGAAAAAGGAAAGGTCAATCTCATACAGAACAAGAAGCCCAGAATATGGACTCTGAAAAAGAAAACAGTTTGAAGCTTTAAACTTAATGGAGGTTGACCAGATGGATATGAAAATTGTTTAGTGTTGGTGATACCTTTCTTTTTTAAAAACATTACTGTCAACTTCATGTCCATTACCCTCTTCCCCTTTCCGACCTCCCCCTTCAGCCCTCAGTTTGTTTTCAGTATTCAAGAGTCTCTCATGATTTGTTTCCCTCCCTCTGCTTAACTCTTTTCACCTCTCCCCCTTCCCATGGTCCTCTGTTAAGTTTCTCCTGTTAGACCTATGAGTGCAAACATATGGTATCTGTCCTTCTCTGCCTGACTTACTTCTCTTAACATGACACCCTCGAGGTCCATCCACTTTCCTACAAATGGCCAGATTTCATTCTTTTGCATTACCATGTAGTACTCCATTGTGTATATATACCACATCTTTTTAACCCATTCATCAGGTGATGGACATTTAGGCTCTTTCCTGTGGGGAGCCACCATGTTTCCTGGCTGCCTCAGGCAAGGATTATCACTCTCCGGCAAGTGAACCAGTAAACAAGATTTGCATCTGGAGGCTGGAGATTGCCGTTTCCTGGTCAAAATAATTTTGGCGTCGATCATGCTGGGCCAGACGTAGAGTGGCCAAGGTGCACAAAGGATCAAAACCGCATTTTGGATTATTCAGTGCTAGCTTCCCCTCCCCAGCATTTGCAGAGGCAAGTCTGGGCACTTCTTTTGATATGCATTTGACTCTGTTTACCTGGTAACCGATCCGGGTCAGTTCCCCGCCCCAAATCGCTATTTAAGAGACAGTGTTTTCCGGGATAGGAGGGAAGAAGAATAAAGGAGACAGAGGCTTGTGTGCTGTCTTCACTCTCTGCGTCTCTCCCTCCTGCCCTGTTTTTCTCTCCCTCCCTCAGGAAAAGAACCCACGAGGATTTTCCGCCCTGCTGGCCGGGGCGGGACAAGACACTTTCCATGATTTGGCTATTGTTGAAAGTGCTGCTATGAACATTGGGGTACACGTGCCCCTATGCACCAGCACTCCTGAATCCCTTGGGTAAATCCCTAGCAATGCTATTGCTGGGTCATAGGGGAGTTCTATTGTTAATATTTTGAGGAACCTCCACACTTTTCCAGTGAGGCTGTACCAGTCTATATTCCGACCAACAGTGTGGGAGGGTGCCCGTTTCTCCACATCCTCTCCAGCATCTATAGTCTCTTGATTTGTTCATTTAAGCCACTCTGACTGGCATGAGGTAGTATCTTAGTGTGGTTTTGATTTGTATTTCCCTTATGATGAGTGATGCTGAGCATCGTTTCATGTGGCTGTTGGCCATCTGGATGTCCTTTTTGAAGAAGTGTCTGTCCATGTCTTCTGCCCATTTCTTCACTGGATTATTAATTTTTGGGGTGTGGAGTTTGGTGATTTTTTTCGTAGATTTTGGATACTAGCCCTTTATCGAATATGTCATTTGCAAGTATCTTTTCCCATTCTTTCAGTTGCCTATTAGTTCTCTTGATTGTTTCCTTTGCAGTGCAGAAGGTTTTGTCTTGATGAAGTCCCAATAGTTCATTTATGCTCGTGAATCCCTTGCCTTTGGGGATGTGTCGACTAGGAATTCCTGTGGTTGAGGTCAAAGAGGGTGTTTCCTGATTTCTTTTTTAGGGTTTTGATGGTTTCCTGTCTCACATTCAGGCCTTTCATCTACTTTGAGTTTATTTTTGTGTATGGTGTAAGAAAGTGGTCTAGTTTCATTCTTCTGCATGTTACTGTCCAGTTCTCCCAGCACCTCATGTTAAAGAGACTGTCTTTTTTCCATTGGATACTCTTTCCTGGTTTGTCAAAGATTAATTTGCCATATATTTGTGGGTCCAGTTCTGGGTTCTCTATTCTATTCCATTGGTCTCTGTGTCTGTTTTTGTGCCCATACAATACTGTCTTGATGATTAAAGCTTTGTAATACAGGCTAAAGAATCCTCTCGGGTTCTTTTCCTGAGGGAGGGAGAGAAAAACAGGGCAGGAGGGAGAGACGCAGAGAGCGAAGACAGCACACACCATTTCCGATCAAGCCTCTGTCTCCTTTATTCTTCTTCCCTCCTATCCCAGAAAACACTGTCTCTTAAATGCCTCCCATTTTGTTTTTCTTCTTCAGTATTGCTTTGGCCATTCGCAATCTTTTATGGCTCCATAAGAATTTTAGGATAGTTTGTGCTAGCTTTGTGAAGAATGCTGGTGCAATATTGATCCGGATTTCATTGAATGTGTAGACTACTTTAGGTAATAATGACAGTTTAATAATGTTTACTCTTCCGATCCATACACATGCAATGTTTTTCCATTTCTTTGTTTCTTCTTCAATTTTTTTCATAAGTTTTCTACTTTCATCTTTGGTTAGGTTTATTCCTAGGTATTTTATGGTTTTTCGTGCAATTATGAATGGGATCAGTTTCTTGATATCTTTTTCTGCTGCTTCATTATTGGTGTATAAAAAATGCAACCAGGTGGGGGAGGGGGAGCAAAAAATGCAACCAATTTCTGTACGTTGATTTTGTACCCTGCGACTTTGCTGAATTCGTGGATCAGTTCTAGTAGGCTACTGGTGGATATTGGCTTGTAATTTTCTTTTTTTGTTGGATCTCTTTCTGGTTTGGGAGTCAAAGTGATGCTGGGTTCATAGAATGAGTCCAGAAGTTTTCTTCCTATTTCTACTTTTTGGAATAGCTTGAGAAGAATGAGTATTAACTTTGCTTTAATTATCTGGTAGAATTCCCCAGGGAAGCCATCTGGCCCCAGGCTCTTATTCATTGGGAGATTTTTGATAACTGATTCAATTTCGTCACTCGTTGTGTGTTTGTTCAGATTTTCTGTCTCTTCCCATTTGAATTTTGGTAGTGCATGTGTGTATAGGAATTTGTCAATTTCTTCTTGGTTGTTCAGTTTGTTGGCATACAGTTTTTCATAGTATTCCCTGATGATTGCTTGTATTTCTGAGTTATTGGATGTAATAGATCATTTTCATTCGTGATTTTGTCTATTTGCATGTTCTCTCTTCTTTCTGAGGAGCCTAGCTAGAGGTTTACCAATTTTGTTTATTTTTTTAAAAAAACAGCTCTTAGTTTCATTGATCTGTTCAACTGTTGTTTTGGATTCTATATTGTTTATTTCTTCCCTGAGCTTTATTATTTCTCTTCTACTGCTGGTTTATGGATGCTTTTGCAGCTCCTTTTCTGGTTCCCTTAAATGCTCTGTTAGATTTTGAATTTGTGCTTTTTCTATTTTGTTTAAATAGGCCTTAATTGCAATATACTTTCCTCTTAGGACTGTCTTTGCTGCATCCCAGAGTTTGGATTGTTGTATTTTCATTTTCATTTTTTCCATATATTTTTAATTTCTTCTCTAATTGCCTGATTGGACCAATCATTCTTTAGTAGAGTGGTTTTTAGCCTCCATGTTTTTTGGAGGTTTTCCAGATTTTCCCATGATTGATTTCAAGTTTCATAACATTGTGATCTGAAAGTGTGCATGGTAATATCTCAATTCATTTGTATTTATGGAGGCTGCTTTATGACCCAGTATGTGATCTATCTTGGAGAATGTGCCACGTGCACTTGAGAAGAAAGTGAATTCCCTAGCCTCAGGATGTAGAGTTCTAAATATATCTGTCAAATCCATCTGTTCCAATGTGTCATTCAGGTCCATTGTTTAGTGATTTTCTGTCTGGTTGATCTATCCATTGCTGTAATAGGAGTATTAAAATCCCCTGCAATTAGCACATTCTTATCAGTAAGATTGTTTCTGTTTGTGATTAATAATTTTATGTATTTGGGTACTCCCGAATTCAGCACATAGATGTTTACAATTGTTAACTCTTCCTGATGGAGAGATCCTGTAATTATTATATAATGTCCTTCTTCATCTTTTGTTACGGCCTTTACTTTAAAGTCCAGTTTGTCTGATATTAGTATGGCTATTTTGGCTATCTTTTGACTTCCAGTCACATCATAGATAGTTCTCTATCTCCTTACTTTCAACCTGAAGGTATCTTCAGGTCTAAAATGAGTCTTGTAGACAGCAAATAGATGGATTTTGGTTTTTTATCCATTCTGCTATGTTATGTCTTTGATTGGAGCATTTAGTCCATTTTCATTCAGTTTTATTATTGAAAAATATGGGTTTAGAGTCATTGTGTTCTCTGAAGGGTTCATGCTTGTAGTGGTGTCTCTGGTACATTGTATGCCTTGGAACATTTCTCTCATAGCGTTCCTCTTAGGATTTCTTGTAGGGCTGGTTTGGTGGTGATGAATTCTCTCAATTTTTGTTTCTTTGGGAAAACCTTTATCTCTCCTTCTATACTGAATGACAGGCTTGTGGACAGGCTATATTAAAGGATTCTTGGCTGCATATTTTTTCTGTTTATCACATTGAAGATTTCCTGACATTGCTTTCTCGTGTCAAATTTCGGTAGATAGATCTGTATCCACACTGATAGGTTTCCCTTTGTATGTTAGGGCCCTTTTATCCCTCAATGCTTTCAGAATTCTCTCTTTATTCTTATATTTTGCCAGTTTCGCTATGATATGCCATGCTGAAGTTCAATTCAAGAGATATCTGAGGGGAGTTCTCTGTGCCTCTTGGATTTCAATGTCTATTTCCTCCACCAGATTGGGGAAATTCTCAGCTATACTTTGATAAAGCACCCCTTCGGGACCTTTTTCTCATTCTTCTCCTTTAGGAATTCCTATGATATGGATGTTGTTCTGTTTGATTGTATCACTCAGGTCTCGAATTCTCCTTTTGTGCTCCTGTATCAATTTCTTTCTTTTTTCTTGGCTCTTTCTTTTGCTTTAACTGCGTCTTCTAATTCACTTATTCTCCTCTCTGCCTCTTCAACCTGTGAAGAGGCTGCCTCCATTTTATTATGCAACTCATTTATAGCATTTTTTAACTCATCACAGCTATTTTGAATAATACTAGTCTTTGTATCAATAGCTTCTCTGATGACTTCCATGCTTTTTTCAAGCCCAGCAATTAATTTTATGACAATTGTTCTAAATTCTTGCTCTGTTATGATGCTTATATCTGTTTTGAGCAGTTCTGTGGCTGTGACTTCTTCCTGGTATTTCTTTAGAGGAGAGTTCTTCCGTTTCATCATTTTTGCTAGCTTTCTGTCTCTTTCGGTTTTAAAAGCTCGTTATGTACTCAGCACCTGTTAGTATTGCTATATTAAAGGAGGCTCATTGACTGTCCAGTCCCAGTCTGTTCAGGAAGTGTTCTTTTAATGGTGTCTCTCTGTTTCTCTTGTTGTACCTTTGGTTATTTTATTTCCCTACTCAATGATATGTGGGACTCTCCACCATGTGTACTCTGGCTTGTTTCTTAAGGTAGCCCTAAGAAGTTGTCTTCTTTGTGGACTCTGTGTCTTTCCCTCCCACTCTTGTGGATCAGAGCAGTGTGGCTTTAGTCCTTCTTAGTTTGGTAGATGCAGGCGGATGAAAATTACATACCTCCCTACTTCTGTGCCATCTTGCCCCCTTCCCAGAAATCCAGGAGGACGATTTCAATTCAAACTCAATTTGTCTCTGAGCTTTCTGAAAAATCTCTGTGTGAGGCATCTCTACCTGGCCCTTCTATGGCGGTGAAGGTGGGAACACTGGTGATACCTTTCTAAATTATATTTTATCTCTTCTGAAATAGGAACCTCAGTCTATGTTATCTATGCTTCCCTGCAGGTATATTTATAAGGAGATGAGATTTTTACCCTAGAAATAAGGTTGACCCAATGGGAAAGGTTTCACCCCCAGAGGAAGGTACACACAGTCTCACCATACCTGATGTGTAGTTAGATTTGGGGCTTTATAAGTGGTGATCTTTTGGAGTCAGTGTTTAAGAGATTGAAGTTTAGGGGTATTTCAGACTTTGGAAATATGAGTGTCATTTGGGATAAAGGTGAACTTTATAAGGATCAGTATGGACTGCAGTCATCTATTTCGTTCTTGAACTTGCGCGTGATATCTAATGTGGCCAAAGGTACCTTGTCACATTTGATTAATTTAGAAATATTTACATTACGACAATGTGGATGAGTCTGTGGCTGGAGCTCAGGAAAGACAGGGGCAGTCACCAACTGTCCATCTTGGGCTTGATAATGGGAGCTCTGAAGACACTACATCTGTAGGAGAGGACAACCTGAGAATTGAGGAATGAAACGCCTCATCACAAGGCACAGCCACTTTTCTGCACGAAAATCCTGTCTGCTTCTGGTTCTTAATGTCTAGCTGAACCCAGGTAGACACATGTAGATGCCCCAAAACTCCATGAGGTGGAGAGAGACTTTGCAGGAAACATTAAGCAAAGACACATAAAGGAGTGTTTGCCATTGAGAGAGCACTCTTGGACCTGGTATGCATCTGGTTATCTGTAGCCTTGATTGGATGATGTGGGACATCAGTCAGTGGAGGTTGGAGGCAGCCCTACAAACTGGGCTCTGGGATAAGACCCAGACCCCATGGCTGCCCTCAAAGCTGACTGTACCGAGGCCCAAGGGTAAGTCATAGGAGTTCCCTCACCTGAGGGATGACGAGAACTCCCTGCCATCTCAGTGATGCCCTCAATCCTCTGATGTCTCTCCCTACAGATGGCATACACTCATAGAATCTATTGTATGGGAAATGGACCCTCTCTGAGTAAGGTGAGGGTCGACTGCTTATACTGGGAGTCTTCCTTGTGACCTTGTGTCTGTTATAAACCTCTGCTCTGTCTTCTGAGAGTAAAAGCAAAAGTCCCCTTTCCATGCAATTAAAACACGATATTGTGCGCACATGTTGTCAATTATTTTAGATGAAATTTCCATCATTCTGAGAATTCCCTTCAGAAGTAGGTACTGGATTACCTAAATGGTGTCAGGTGGTGTAGACCAGTGGAACATCCCATGGTAAACATACACTCTCAAGCCTGGGTTTGTTCTCTAGAGAGTGGGAAGTACAAGGAAAAGCCAGCTGACCCTTGTACATGCTTCCTGAGTACCCAGCAGCATAATGTGTGATTTAGTCTGGTCCAGGGTCACATGATAACTCCATACAGACTGAATGTTGATGCCAGGTGTCTGGATAGATGGTGCATGAGGTGTGAGACAGAGGAGCTGGGAAAGGCAGCTGGGGTTTGAATTCCAACACACATGACACCCCAACATACTCTGTGGGGAGTATGTTAGTTAATTAGTTTCCACTCCCAGATAGGGATAAAACTGGTAAAAGCAAGAAGTTAGACTCACTATCCTAGAATCCAATCACTATCACCTTTTGTGGCAAAATCTCTCCCTTTCTTTTTTTGCATTTTTTAAAGTCTGAAGATTTTATTTATTCATATCTTTGTTAGTTAACATATAGTGTAATATTACTTTCAGGAACAAAATTTAGTGATTTATCACTTATATCAATACACAGGGCTCATCATAACAAGTGACCTACATAAGCCCCATCACTGTTTAGGCATCTGAATCAGAATTTTTGTATCATTTGGGGAAACGCCTAGTAGAACAACTGCTGGGGCATAAGGTAGTTCTATTTTAACATTTAAAACTGTTTTCCACGGTGTCTCCCCCACTTTGCATTCTAACGAAGAGTTTAAGAGGTTTCCTATTTCTCTGCATCGTTGACATCATCTGTTGTTCCTGAGTTGCCAACTTTTGGAAGTCTGACATATTTTTGGTGGTGTCTCATTGTAGTTTTGATCATTTGTATTTCCGTGATGATCAGGGATGTTGATCGTCTTTTCATATGTCTGTTTACTGTCTGAATATCTTTTCCAGGAAACTGCTCATGTCTTCTGCCAATTTCTTCACTTAATTATTTGTTTTTGGGTGTTGAGTTTGTTAAGGCCTTAGAGATTTTGCATACTGACCCTTTATCACATATGCCATTTGAAAATATCTTCTCCCATTCTTCCAGTTATCATTTAGTTTGGTTAATTGTTTCTTTTGCTGTGTAGAAGCTTTTAATCTTGATGAAGTTCCCATAGTTCATGTTTGCTTTTGTTTTCCTTGCCTCAGGAGACTTCTAGTAAGAAGTTGCTCCAGCCAAGGTCAAAGAGGTTGCTGCCTGTTTTCTCTTGTAGGATTGTGATGGTTTCCTGTCTTACATTTATATCTTTCATCTATTTTGAATATATTTTTGTGTCTGCTGTTAAAAAAAAAAAGTGGTCTAGTTTCAATATTCTGCATATCACTGTCCAGTTTTCCCAGCAGCATTTGCTGAAGAGACTGCATTTTTTCCATTCAATACTCTCTCTTGCTTTTTTGAAGATTAGTTGACCATATATTTGAGAGTCCATTTCTGAGTTCTCTATTCTGTTCCATTGATCTATGTGTCTGTGTATTTTTGTGCAAGTACCATACTGTCTTGATGATTACTGCTATGTAATACACATTGAAATCTGGAATAGTGATGCCTCCAGGTTTGGTTTTCTTTTCTTTTTCAACATTGATTTGTATATTCAGAGTCTTTCTGGTTCTATACAAATTTTAGAATTCCTTGTTTTAGCTCTGTGATGAAAGCTTCTGTTATTTTGATAAGGATTGCATTGAATGTGTAAATTGCTTTGGGTAATATAGATATTTTTAACAATATCTGTTCTTCTAGTCCAAAAGCATGGAATATTTTTCCATTTCGTTGTGCCTTGTTCAATTTCCCTAATAAGCTTTCCATAATTTTTAGAGTACAGGTCTTTTACATCTTTGGTTACATTTATTCTTAGGTATCTTATGGGTTTTGGTGCAATTATAAATGGGATTAATTCATCGATGTCTCTTTTGGCTGTTTCATTTGTGGTGTATGGAATTAGAGCCAGTTTCCTTACATTTACAATTCTTTATAGTTTTTTTTTAACATATACTGCAACTTTGCTGAATTCCTGTATCAGTTCTATTACTTTATGGCTGAAACTTTCAGGTTTTCCACATAGATTATCATATCATCTGGGAAGAGTGAAAGTTTGACTTGTTCATTTCCAATTTGTATGCCTTTTATTTCTTTCTGTTTTCTGATTGCTGAGGTTCTGACTTCCAGTACTATTTTGAACAACTGTGGTGAGAGTAGACATCCCTGTCCTGTTCCTGATCTTATGTGGAAAGCTCTGGGTGTGTGTGTGTGTGTGTGTGTGTGTGTGTGTGTGTGTGTGTGTGTTTTGTTTTTTACCATCGAGGATGATATTCGCAGTGGGTCTTTCATATATGATCCTGATGTTGAAGTCTTTTCCATCTATCTTTACTTTCTTGGTGGTTTTTCTCAAGAAAAGAGGATACATTTTGTCAAATGCTTTTTCTGCATCTGTATCCATTGAGAGGATCATATGTTCTTACCCTTTCTTTTATTGATGTGATGTATCACTTTGTTTATTTGTGAATATTGAACCACCCTTGCAGCCCAAGAGTAAATCCCATTTGATTGTGGTAAATGATTATTTAATGTATTGTTGTATTGAATTTGTTAGCATTTTGTTGCGAATATTTTCATCCATGTTCTTTGGGGAAATTGGTCTATAATTCTCTTCTTCTAACTCATCCTGTTTCAATTTTGATAGTTTATATGTTTCTAGGAATTTATTTGTTTCTTCCAGATTACTTAACTTGTTGGAAAGTAATTTTTTAATAAGATTCTCTTAATTTTTTTTTCTGTGGTGGAGTTTGTGATTTCTGCTCTCAGATTCATGTCTTTATTTATTTAGGTGTTTTCTCTTTTCCTTTCGAATAGTTTGGCTAGGGATTATCAGGTTTTTTTTTTTTCATAGAAGAAGCTTATAATCTCATTGATCTGTTTTACCATTTTTGTTTGTTTCTATACCATTTATTTATCCTATAATATCTTTCATTTTCCTTCTTCTGGCTGTAAGTTTCAATTGTTGATCTTTTCTATGTTCTTTACATGTAATTTGGCTGTGTATTTGAGATTCGTGTGTGTGTGTGTGTGTGTGTGTGTGTGTGTGTGTGTGTGGCTTGTATTTGTATTGCTATATACTTCCCTCTTATAACCCTTTTGCTGCATCTCAAAGGATTTGGACTGTCATGCTACATTCTCATTTGCTTCCACGTAATTTTTATTTCTTCTTTAACTTCATTGTTAACACATTCATTGTTCGGTATGATATTCTTTAACCTCCACACATTGCTGATTTTTCCAAAATTTTATACTGTGGTTTACACCACGTGTCATAGCATTGTGATCTGAAAAAAATGCATGGTGTGATTTCACCCTTTTTGTACTTGCAGACGGCTAATTTGCGACCCAGTGTGTGATGTATTCTGGAGAATGTTTTTTGTGCACTTGAAAAGAATGATTATTCTGGTACTTTAGGGTGAAATGTTCTGAATATATCTGTTAAGTCCATCTGGTCCAGTGTGTCATTCAAAGTCATTGAGTCCTTGAGATTTTACTTACATGATCTTTCCATTACTGCAGGTGGGGTGTTGGAGTCCCCTATTATCATTGTATTCTTATTTATGGGTTTCTTTATGTTGTTATTAATTGATTTATTTCAGTGCTCGCAATTTGGCATCATAAATATTTACAGTTGTTAGATCCTCCTATTGGATGGAACTCTTTATTATGATATCATGCTCTTTTTCATGTCTTGTTACAGTTTTTGTTTAAAAATCTGTGTTGACTGTTACGAGTATGGTACTAGAGCTTTCTTTTAATGTCCTTTAACATGATAACTTTTTCTTCATCCCCTGACTTTCAATACATAAGTGTCCTAAGGCTCTCAAATGAGTCAGCATATACATGGGTCTCCTTTTTTGAATCCATTCTATTACTCAATGTCTTTTGATTGAAGAATTTAGCCATATACATTCAGAGTGATTATGATAGATATTATTTTAGTTCCATTGTGTTGCCTGCAAGGTGGTTTCTGGAGATTTTTCTTTTCCGTTCTTGTCTTTATTCCTTTTCGACTTTGTTTTCCACTCAAGGAGTTGCATTTAATATTATTTGCAGGGCTGGTTTAGAGGTCAAACACTCCTTTAGATTTTGTTTGTCTGGGAAACTTTCCTTTTTCTGAATGATAAACTTCTGGATAAAATATTCTTGGCTGCCCATTTTTCCCATTCAGCACATTGAATATATCATGACACTCCCTTCTTGCCTGCAAAGTTTCTGTGAAGAGATCTATTAACCTTATTCGTCTTCCCTTCCTAGTTAGGGACTTCTTTTGTCTTGCTGCTTTTAAGATTTTTTCCTTTATCTCTATATTATGCCAAGTTCACTGTGATGTGTTTTGGTAATGGCCTGCTTTTGTTGATTTTGGTAGGAGTTCCCTGTGCCTCCTAGATTTGAATATTCATTCTCTTCCCTAGGTTAGGGAGATTTTCATCTATAATTAGCATAAATAAACTCCCTGTCCCTTTCCCCCTATCTTCTTTTTTTGGGACTCCAACGAAAGGGATGTTATTTTGCTTTATAGAGTCACTGAGTTCCCTAAGTCTACTTTCATAAGCCAATAAGTTAATTTTACCTCTCTGTTCTGCTTCATTGTTTTCCATGATTTTATCTTCTATAGCAGTTGTTCCTCTGCTGCTTCCATCATGTGGCCATTATTTATGGTCAGTAACACATATCATTGACAGAATTTTTAATTTCACCTTGACCAGTTTTGAAAATTTTTATTTCCGTGGTAAGAGTATCCTTCTATGTTTTTCTCAAGCCCAGCCAGTATCATCACCATTGCTGTTTTGTGTTCTGTTTCAGGCACATTCCTTATAGCTGTTTTGATTAGATCCCTGGATATAATTTTTTCTCGTTTTCTCTTTGGGGATGAATTTCTCTATCTTGTTATATTGTCTAGGTCTCTGTCTTCTTCTATGTTTTAGAAAAGCCTGTTATGTATCCTGCTTCTAAGAGTAATGGCTATATTAAGAAGAAGTCTTATACTGTCCAGAGCCTGAAAGTTCAGGAAGGGTTCCTGGTGAGGCCTCTGTGCACACTTTTGTTGTCTTTCGGCTGCTCTGTCTCTCAGGTCATTCTTCTGCAAAGTTTCTCCTTGCTTGCATTGGTGGTGTTCGCATTTTGTCCACGGTGTGGGGAGTATTAACTATTGTGTTTTGGTCCGCTTATTAAAAAAGGCTAGACGCTATTCCCCCAAGAGAGGTGAGTCTTGCGGTACTCTATGGTTAGGGAACCTGGTGCCTGGGGGGTTCTGTTGGTCTTCTCCGGGAGGGGCCCACTGCTGCTATGGTCCCATAGCACACTTTCCCCTCAGCAAGGAGCACCTGGAGAGGGAAAGGGGGTAGAGATTGGTGTTATTGGCTTAGATCTCCACTGGGGGGCGCTGTGCTTTTCACTGAGGTCTGCCCATGTTGATGAGTTGGAGAAAATAATGGCATTAGTCCACTCTCTCATTCCTGGAGTGAGAGTTCCTGCCATCCCTGATCCAGAAGTCCTCACAGAGCATTGAATAAACTTCCCTCATGTGTCTCAGTCTTCTGTCAGAGTCCTGCCTTCATCCTAGTTGAATCCAAACCATCTTCCCACGTGATCATCTGCTGTTCCTGTGTTTTATCTCAGGTGCGTGAGCTGTGTTTCAAAACTACAAATTGTAAGAACTCAGTTTGGTGTTGCATGCACCAAACTGATCTTCTGGGGGAGTGGGTGTTGGTTTGTCTCACAAGGACAGCTGCGTGAAGTCATGGGGACTTGGAGTTTCTGGTGAAGAACAGCAACAAACTGGCATCCCGGTTAGCTGCCCTCGGTAGAGTCTCCTATGCAAATGAACAGGGCATTGTGTTAGTGCTTGTTACCTCTCCTGTCTCATGAGAGGCAGTGCCACCTCTCCCAAATGTACCCCAAGAAGAAAACTGTCTCTTGCCATGTGAAAAGGGATCCTCAGACCACATTGCCCACTTCTCGACCCCTGCCCTCCTCTACAGGAGCACTATGCCCACCAGGCTGCACCTGGTGATGGTGTAGATTTCTAAATCTACAGTCTTTGAGATCCACTGCTTGTAAAAATCACAATAATCAGCCGCTCTAGTTTTCACAGACCGTGGTATAGGGTAGTGGTTTTCTTGTGCTATCCCTTGCATGCTGTTCCCTCTCTCTCCTTCTCTCTCCCCACCCCCACTGTGACCAGGGCTCTTTCCCCTCTGTAGCAACAAGGATAATTTTCTCCCTGAAATCACATCTCTGCACCTCCTCCCTTTCTCAGTATGGCCTATTTACTCTCTAGCGGTGCAGTTTGTCCTCCCACTCCTCAGACTGATTTCCTGTGTGTTCAGAATGATTTGATAATTATCTGATTGTGTTCATGGGATGAGGCAAGCACAGGTCCTCCTACTACTCTGCCATCTATCTTCTGCCCAAATTTCTCCCATTCTAACTTAAATTATTGCAACATACTAAAGTTGTTTTACAACTTTAAAAATATTTACTAATATGATAGTACATTTTCTATGTCAATTGCTAAAAATCAGATTTTTTTTTAGAAAAAAAACACACCACATGACATGTAGCATCTTAATTGTTTTGAAATGAAAGTGCAGCAGTAACATTGAGCTTATCCACCACACAATTTCAACTGAAATCACCCCCAGTGGAGCCTCATTTATTCCATGGCACTTGACCTTTGTATCAGCCCTTCCATGCTCAGTGACTCAGGAACATACCTTAATTCTGCCCCTCATAGGATACCATCTGCACCTTTTCATGACTTCCCTGAGATCACTGATTTAATTAAGTTGAGTTTAGATGTGGATAATATAATAATATTTACAATGTGTTATGTTCTTTTCTTCTCTCGGGTAGAAAGCAAATAAACAGAAAGCTAACTCAGCAAAATTTAAAATAAATCAAATAAATGGTGAAAAAACAAAAGTTAAAAGTAGGGAGTCTACTCTGAAACCATACAAAACAAGCTATAAAACCTTAAAAATCTAAGGATTTGTTATATTTTACACTATGAGTCACTGTATATACTACAAAACAAGGGATTTCCATTATTGGTCATTTACCAACTATTCAGTTTCATTGAGGTGGTAATTAGTAAATCCATAAATGATATCAACTTTGTTTAAAGAAAAATTTCCTCCTGTTTCTTCTTCTTCATTGCCTGAGCCGGTCATCTCATCTTATTTTCACTTACTCTGGGACTGAGCAATATACCATGAGTTCCTCTGGTTCTCAGTCCATTAAACTCAGAAAGATTTACTACACCATGTTTTTTGTGGCTTTAGCATGCAAACGACAGGCTCTGGGACTTCTCAGGCTCCACTAGCATATGTTCTTCATGTCTATTTTATCTTCCATTCAGGTTTTCTTTTTTTCCTATTTTTTTCAGTTCTGATAGTTTATATGCTTCTAGGAATTTATACATTCCTTACAAATTGCCCAATTTGTTGGCATATAATATTTCATACTATTCTCTTATAATTGTAGTTCTGTGGTGTTGGTTGTGATCCCTCCTATCAAATATGTGAAATTACACCTGGAAATGAATGAGAATTCTTGTTACTGTACATCCTTGTTGGCATTTGGTATTATCAGTCTTTTTGAATTCTAGCTATTGTCAGTGGATGTATAGTGGTATCTTATGGAGATAAATATATTCATATAGAATGTTTGCCTCATTTTAGGAGAGTAATTCATAAATATGATACCATGTCCTTGGAGAAATCGCAGAGATTATCACCACCATCTTGGACGTTTATGATGAAGGGGTTGTGATGCCTATTCACCTAGCCTATTTGGGCTGCACAAACAAAAGCTCTGGAAGATCTCTATAAGTAAATCACAGTGCTTGACTTTAAAATTGTGGAATATATACCTGCCATTATCTGCACATCTTGACTCTCCTCTTGAGAAGTAGCTGTAAGCCTGTTCCATGATCTTAGAAACTAGAGGTGTAAGCCTGGGTCACAAGGTTACCATGCACAATGGGCTGTCCATCTTAAAGTTGGTGTTATTTGAATGACTAAGCCATAAAGTTGGGCATTCAGAGTGACACACTATCATCAAATGGAAGAAGTGATGGAGTCTGAAGAGATGCTGAAGACACAAACAAGTTCCATGAGGTAGTTTCACAAATGTCCATCCTCTCCAGTCTCGTTCCACCTCTTTAGTTTCCAAACCTGCCCATATGGCCTCATAGGGAGAGTCCTACAATTAGTTGAAAGAGGAAGGAAAAACTTGATCCTGGTCCCAGGAGGTTCTGCATGATATTCAGGCACCACTTAAGCTGCTAGTCACTAGGAATATCACCACCCTGAAGCATCTGGCTTTATAGAATAAAGAAATTTACTTCTGAAAATATGATTACCTGATGCCAATTTGAAATCCTTCAGGAACGAAGGTGTTGGTTATCCTGGCAGGTAACAGAATGTGTCAACCTGAGGTCCTTGCTGACATCAAAGAGAATACATACATGGTAGAAGAAGAGGGTAGTTACCAATACTCGCTTTCATTCTTGTATGGTTACAGAAATGAGGACAGTAGCTGCAATTCAATTTTTTTCCCTATTTTCCTGTGATTATGTCTGTGTGTGTCTTTCTTGTTTCCCCTCTTTGATTTCTTTGCCAAATAACATATCATATTTTTACATTATGATATGTCAGTTATGGGATATTTAGGAGAAGAATAAACATCTCACATGAGATTCACCTTCTCTTCTAGGGAAGAGGAGCATATACTTTTGGTTGTATGACATCTAAGGTGAAATTATGTCCTTTGTATTTGCTTTATATGTAGAATTAATGTGATGTAAGGACATGGATGTGGATTCCCAAATTTATAAGAGGTTGATTTGTCATGGTTAATTTTATGTGTCATCTTGAAGGAATCATGGGTGTCCAGATAAAATATTGTTTCTGTGGTTGACAGTGAGGTTGTTTCCAGAAGAGTTTGGCATTTGCATTCATTTGCATTCTGTGTAAGTGAGCGTCATCCAATCCATTAAGTTTCTGGATAGAATAAAAGGAAAGGAAAAGAAATAGTCCCTCAATTTTACTTCCTGTGTCCATGCTTGAGCTAGGACATTGGTTTCCCCCTGTTTTTGAGCTGAGAGTTACACCATGAGGTCCCCATGTTCTCAGACTAGACACTAGTTCAGAATCAGACAAATTATACCACTGGCTTTCCTGGCTCTCAGCTTTTGATAGTAGATCCTGGGATTTCTTAGCCTATTTAGTTATGTAAGCCAATGTGCTGTGTGTTCTGCTCCTCAGGAGAACCTTGACTAATACGTACAGATGTTTAATCACTTGTTCAGAGTAATTATTTAAAAAGTCATAACATATAAAGTCCTGAGGAAAAAAAGTGTCATAAAAAAAGTGTCATGCTGTTTGATTGGGTTGAGATCTGAGTGAGGATAATGAGGAGTTACGGGATTCTTAAAAGTGTAAGTGACTCTTTCTCTTGCTCATATTAGTGTAGTTTTCCTATTATAGCAAAGTTTCTAAGTCAGGGACTGAATACGTAAGCACAGAATACATGTGATCCCTGGGGGGAAACTGCTGTATTGAGTGGAAGCCCAAGACCCTGACTGGAATCCTGTTTGTAACCTCCATCTGCACCTGCTCCTGGGAATACAAACCAGAACTGGTGCATAGTATGCACGCCTTGGTGGTGCTGATCCCATTCTACAGGGAAGTTTGTGTCTGGGCTCACTGACATCCACTTACTGTGTCTCTTCCCCAGTAAACCATGGCTCCCACTTTGGGTATATGAGATGTGTGGGGTCCTTCTGACTGAAGGTGGGGTTTCAGTACAGCTCCATCAAAGGAAATGGAGGCACAGGATTTATGAGATACAGAGCCCAGAAACAAGGAAGCACCAGGACCCAGGGAAAGGCAGGCCTCCATCCCATATTCCCAGTGAATAGGACATAGAGAACAGGGTAGCAAGTACCCGATTACTTGGGAGTGGATGAGGCTAAAGTCTCTAACTTTTCATAGGCTCACCTCTGTGTGATTATTCTACAAGTCGCTTGGAAAACCAAAGTGGGATTCTTAGGCAGATCTTTATATAAGGTTAAACTCACTCAAAGGTAGGCAAAAGAAAGAGAGGAGGGATTCACAGTCACCTGGATCCCTCTGGATGCCAGAGTCATTGATAGGCACTTCTGCCTACCTTGATTGCATTGGGTGCTCCTTTCAGCCTCATGGTCTCAGTCTCCCAAATTTGGAAATTTGCTCTCCAGGGTGGCACAGCTTGCGCTAGGTGGAGCCTAACCCCTGTCCCCTTCCCTAACAGCCCAGACACCCCCGTGTGGGACAGGCAGTGTGGGTGGGTGGTAGCCCTCCACTACCCTAAACCCACACTGGGACAGGAGAAGGAGAGATTGCCTGGAGAAGGATAAAAAGTTCAGTGCACAACAGGACAGTTTTGGAGAAAACACATGAATTTGTCCCTAAAGTAGTTTGTGGCAACTTCTCTTAATTCTGGGACCAGACACCTCAGCTCAGGACACAGCTGGTGACTCAGGTCCTCTGCACAGAATCTTGGGCTCAGTTTGGCCCCTTACAAGCTTACAAAATACATAGAGGCCACATCCATGCGGTTTTTAACTTTTATTTCAGAGTGCCAGTCTGTGACTCATCAGAAACCCGGTGTCAGAGCCATGATGTGCCTGGGGACCACTGTATCTCCCACAGACCCACGGAAATGTGGATGACAGGTGTGCCGCCTCACTAATGTTCTTTAACAGATGCACCAGGTGAATTGCCTATAGTTGTTCAGGGTTCTAGAGGCTGAATTCTGGATTGTCTTCACCAAGACAAACTCTTCATTGACTTTCACTGTCTTGATAGTTTTGACATTTGTGGCAATGCCAAAGAGGAATGCAGCGATTAAGGCATAAATTCTACCACAGATCACCCTGAGATACACCACGGATTCATGACTTTGCCTGACTGAGCGCATTCTTCTTGGAGGGGGTCCACTGTCCGTGCTCCCGCCAGCACCTCGTTCAGTGCACCATGGAGGACCCCGGCCTATGTGGCAATGGCAGTTCCTGTTATTGTTGCACATCCCTCTGTGGCTGCATTTTTCAGAGATACAGTCATAAGTCAGCTGAGCTACACTGCCATTGCAGTAGGTATCCTGACAGAACTTTCCAGGAGCACAGGGGGTACCCGTTCTCACTGACCAATATCAGTTGTTCCTGTGCTACGATGTGAATCCAGGCCAAAACACCAGAACCCTGAGATCTCAGACTGATGGAATCCAACATGCTCTTGCAACTGA
>NC_043704.1:155903311-155909446 GCF_006229205.1 Suricata suricatta
TGGGAATGTAAACTGGTGCAGCCCTCTGGAAAACAGTGTGGAGGCTCCTCAAAATCTATCCATAGAACTCCCTTATGACCCAGCAATAGCCCTGCTAGGGATTTGCCCAAGGGATACAGAAGTGCTGATGCATAGGAGCACATGTACCCCAATGTTCATAGCAGCAATGCCAACAATAGCTAAAACATGGAAAGAGCCTAAATGTCCATCACCTGATGAGTGGATCAAGAAGATGTGGTATATATACACAATGGAGTACTACATGGCAATGAGGAAGAATGAAATATGGCCATTTGTAGGAACGTGGATGGACCTCGAGGGTGTCATGCTAAGCGAAATAAGTCAGCCAGAGAAGGACAGATACCATATGTTTGCACTCATAGGACTAGGCTTTTTATGGGACAGCAGCCTATGATGTGTTTCCGAGGGCGGAGAACCCCTTGTAAGGCAAAGAGATATGGCCGGAGCAGATGATGTGCATCCAAAGAGCCAGCAGAGGATGGCCAGGGCAAATGACGTGTTTCCAGCAGCAGCAGGCTGCTGGCAGCTGGGTGCTCCTCTCCCCGAGCCTGCCAAACCTGTCAAATACCAATAAACAAGGCAATTTTTTGTGTTACTAAAAACGACAGCAATAAAAAATGTCTGCCTAGAGAAGCAAGCGAGACGAGGGATCCTCCTCTGCATGTTCCATATAGGACTGGCTGAAACTGAAGTTCATGTAGTGCATCTTTGTTCATAAGTAAAATTGTGTGTGGTGTAAAAGCCTTAAACAAGTGTCTTTCAAATAAATAAGAATTGAACTCCCCGGAACATGAAAATGGTCCAAGACAACCAGATCTTCCTGATTATAAATGACCATGGAGGAACTATAATGCCTTTTATCAATACTTTGAAGCCTTGAGTCAGTCAAACTAACTAGCCTATTAGGAATTGGGCACATTTTGACATATTGTTGAACACAGTATACATGATTTTTTAACTGAGAGCAAGTCCTTTCAAAATTCCTTGATGGGATGAATACAACTTACTAGCAATCCTGGGGGCTGCACTGGTATTCGCTTGAGAGACCAAGGGGTCCCTGTCCTCCTTATACCCCAGTGTGTAAGTAGGTCCCGTTGCGTTGGTGTCTGCCACTATCTGAGAAACAAGGTGTTCAAACCGTTGGAAATCGCTGAGGGGTCTGATTTCAAGGCAAGGGCATCCAACTTCATGATACCTTCAAGGCCCCCATAGCACGTGTCCATGGTGACCATGGAAAGAGGAATCTCCTCCAGGTAGCGGAGGTAGTGACAGTCTGGGGGGATGAAGGGGTATTCCATCTGCAGGGCTCCCCGATCATCCTGAGTCACCATCAGCAGATGTCTGGGCCGAAACAGTTTCTTGCGCCGCATGTGGATAACGTGTCTCCTGCCCCCAAAATGCAGGCTATAGGACAGCCAGCCAGGCATCTGAGTGCCCTTGCCGTGGTGCGGCTCCTTCTAGGGAATTACCCCTCAGAGGAGATGTAGCGCCATGAGGAACGGCCTTGAGAACCCTGGACAGGAGACAGCACTGCCCAGAGTGCAAACAGCAAGAGGGGCTCCCTCAGGGTGACCCGCCCCTCTGCCAGCCTCATGGCCCTGCTCAGGGACATCTGCCAGTGAGAATGGATAAATGGAGGATCCTCAGCAAATCCAGGTCTGGACCATCTGACAGAACAGAGGGCTGAGTTGGATATCAGGGCCCTACACCAGTGGGCCAGCTGTGGGGTTAGGTAACAGTCACCCCACTGTGCAGTGGGTCGCCCTGCACATCAGTTCATCTTGGGTGGATGTGGGAGAGGTGGGTGGATCAAGATCAAGAGTGCTCCCATGGACATGGGTAGGGACTCGGGCCCAGAGGCATGGCTCTATTCATCACATTCAGTCTTTGCTCTAGATACTTGATTATGGGATATACAATTATAACACCCCCAACTTCTCTACCAGCTCCGTCTCCTATGGTACTGCAGGGTCACGTTCTATGGATTACTACTTTTCCTCATTATGGAGACCACTGCTTCCTACCTCCTTGGGATGTGGAGTCAGACATTGTCAACTTTGCCTTTATAGTTGATGAAAAAAATTGCTTTGTAATTTTAAGTGTCTTATTCTGGTTGGTTATTAGTTTGCGGGCCATTTGATCCTTTTAGTCTTTGCTTAGAAGCTTCCTTTTCATTTCCCAGTATTCCATATGATGATTGGTGAACCACAAGGTTGTATTTTATTTTTTTCTTATGCCGGTTGATAAAATCAGAAACTACCGGTGACCGTGTGAGCCCAGGGGGTTTCCCCTCTAATCCTTCATTGTGGTTCTTTCCTGGCCTCTGGCTGTCTCCTCACATGCATGTGTGGTTCCCTCAGCTGGAGATGCAGGGGAGCTGAGGTAACTTTGGCAGCTTGCACCATGGAGTCTGCACATGATCAAAAGATGTTATCGACCATGCACTCCCTTATTTGATTAAGTACCTTCCACTCCTTTAAAAACCCCAGGGTCAGGCAGAAACCTCACTATTGGCTTTTGGACAAGAGTATGCATTCTCCCCACATGGCTGGCTTCCTGAATAAACCTCAAATGCCTTTCCCATTAAAACAAACAAACAAAAAAGGTAGATCTTAAAAATTTCCTATCATGGGACGCCTGGGTGGCTCAGTCAGTTAAGCCTCCGGCTTCAGCTCAGGTCATGATCTCACGGTTCGTGGGTTCAAGCCCCGCATGGGGCTCTATGCTGACAGCTAGCTCAGAGCCTGGGGACTGCTTTGGATTCTGTATCTCCCTCTCTCTCTGACCCTCCCCTGCTCACACTGTCTCTCTCTGTCTCTCAAAAATAAATTAAAAACATTAAAAAATTTTTTTCAATTTTCTATCACAAGAAAACTTGTAACAGTGAGGTGATACACGTTAACTAAACTTAGTGTTAAGTATGTATCGAATTTGGCTGTATGCTTTTATATAATGTTATTATGTGAATTATATCTCAATGAGAAAAAATGTCACCACATATATTAAAATAAAACAATACTGGGATACAGTAAAAAAAAAAAAAACCAACTAAAACTTTGAACATTGACCTTTCCAGCAACAGGTAGCTGAATTTGGGTTTTGGTAAGAATAAAACAGAGTGGTATGGCAGTTGCCAGGGGCTGGCAGGGAGGGACCATGAAGAGAAGCATCTGAAGGGGTATGATTTCCTGTGATGCAAGATGATTACATTCTAGAGGTCTTCTCCATAACATTACACCTGTAATTAACCATACTATAATGTATGGTTAAAATTTTGTGAAGAGGATGGATCTCATGTTCAGTGAGATCTTACCACAATACAAAAGTAGAAGACATGAATTTTGCTTTCCACCTGAAAGTATGCTGAACTGCATGGACACACTCACTACTAATAATGTAAAGATAATGTTTAAAAATCATTTACAGGGGCGCCTGTGTGGCTCAGGTCATGATCTCACAGTTCATTGGCTCGGGCCCCACTCTGGACTCTATGCTGACAGCTCAGAGTCTGGAGACTGCTTCAGATTCTGTGTCTCCCTACCTCTCTGCCCCTCCCTTGTTCACGCTGTCTCTCAAAAATAAATTAAAATATTAAAAAAGTAAAAAGCCTTCACATGCTTGAACACTAATCCTAAGAATATGTCGTTTGTAAAACCTCCCATTCTGTGGGCTGTCTTAGTTTTGTTGATTGCTCTCTTCACTGTGCATAAGCTTGCTATCTCACGGTAGTCCTAGTAGTTCATTTTATGCATATATGTATGTATGTATTTAATTTTGAGTGTGAAAGTGACCCTAACCCCTGACCAAGACTGTGACCCTGATCATGACCCTGACCATGACCTGTGTCAAGAACTCAGCTGTGTGCCTAGCCCAATACATGGAAAGCTGAATGTTGTTGGTTTTTTTTTTGACACAGTAGCACATCTATCAAATCTGATGACCAATGTAGCTGAAAAGACACCGCACAGCATCTCTCATGAAATCTGAAGTTCATTTTTGGGTATGAAAATAGAATTGTCCATATTTTATGAAGACCATACCATGAAATTGTATAACCAGAGTGTATAAATTTAAAAACAAGAAAACACTGAGTTACCAGAGACCAATTAGAAAACAAGTCAACATTGAGAGAGACCAGAAAAAAAACGAGTTTTAAGTATATTGTAAATCAATAAATTATTCACAGGCAACCAGTCATCATAAAAATCAAAATTATAGCTAAAGGAGTGGGACCCATAAAAAGAAATAGTATGAATAGGCTTTGTGAAAATCAAATATTATTTTCTGCCCATCAACAGCAGTAGGACAAGTTACAGAGTAAGAGAATAGTCAAAAATTGCATAACCTTCAAAGGACCTGCATCTGGCTTATGTTAAGAACCCTCAACACTCAATAGCAAGAAAGGCAACAACCTTCTATAAAAGTAGCACAGCCGTGTAAAGACATCCCATCCAAGAGGGTATAGACATGTTACGTAGGGACAGGAAAAGACTCTTCACATCATTGATTGTCAGAGAAACCCAAATCAGGAACACAGAGAGGCCCTATACATGCATCACAGTGGCTCAGGCATGTGGAGAACACTGACAGTACCATGCAGGTGAGCATATAGCACATGTAGGGCCTTAAACACTGCAGGTAGGGTTGAAAAATGAACACCAGCTCTGGAAAACTGTTGACTGTCCCTTATGGAATTATACATGAATGACGTAATATGTAACCTGTAAATACCACTCCCGAATGTTTGCTCCAGAAGAAAGAAACCCCATGTTCACAAAATAACAGTTTTGTAAATATTTATAGGATATTTATTAGTGTTAGAAGCTAAGAATAAACCAAAAGTCTGTCTAAATGTAAAGGAATGAACCAAGTTCAAAACTTTTATTAATGGGATGCTTTTACCCCCCACCCCCCACCAACGGGGGCACTTTCATGTAGATGATGGAGCAGTGTCAGGCCAGTAAGCCCCATCAATGAAGGAGAGCCCCCATTCGATGATGGAGGCACCCCCCCATTGACGATGGAGGGGTGTTAATCTTGCACCTCCTCATCGACCAAGGAGGCACTCCCCAATGGATGATGGATGAGTGTCACACTTGCAGCCCTCCATCAAAGATCAAGTCATCCCGCCATGAATGATGGAAGCACCGCCTCCTCAGTGATGGACGGGTGTCATGCCTGCACCCCGAAATCGATGAAAGGGCACTTCCCCATTGACAATGGAGACACCCAGTCAACGACTGTGTCACGTATGCACCCCCAATTGATGAAAGGACACCTCCAATCCAGGATGGAGGCACCCCACAATCGATGATGTAGGCACCTTCCCACTGATGAAGGCGGGGTGACACACCCGCACCCACCATTGCAAAGCGAAGCACCGCCATCGTCCATGGAGGCACACCCCCATCAACAATGGAGGTGTGTCATGCCTTCACCCCCACAGTGATGAAGGGGCACCACACCATCGATGAGAGAGGCTGCCCCCCTTTGACTATGGATTGGTGTCATCCCTGCACCCCCATCGATGGAGGGGCACCCCATATCGATGCAGGGGCACCCCACATCGATGATGGACGGGTGTCACACCTGCACCCCATCGACAAAGGGGGAACCTATTCATCAACGATGGAGGGGTGTCACGCATCCAACACCACATCAATGACAGTGTCACACACGTTCGAACAGGGAGGCAGCCCCCAACCAACGATGGAGGAGGGTCAACGCTTGCACCCTCCCACTCCCATTGTGGCGGGGTGTGGCGCTTGCACACACACACACACACACACACACACACACACACACACACGCCCCACCGATGGTGGAGGGATGACATCTCTATTAAATCAGATGTTACTGTGGAGTTCGAGTCTCAGTCGGGCTCCCGGGGTGTGTGAGTTCCAGCCCCGTGTTGGGTTCCTCCAGTATGAGAGTTGGAGCCCCGCGTCGGGCTCCCTCGTGTGTGAGTTCAAGCCCTGTGTCGCGCTCCAGCGGTATGAGAGTTCGAGTCCGGCACCGGACCTGCTCTTGCCTGGTATCTGACTCCCTTGCTTTCCGAGTTAACTTCTTCCAGAAGCCGCTGGCCTATTCGCCCCCGCGCTGCCCCGCCTCACA
>NC_043704.1:155909546-155916076 GCF_006229205.1 Suricata suricatta
CCCTGGGACCTAAATTGGGCTTCTCTTGCCCCAAACGTGCCTCTCCTACCAGTTTCTCGACTTAAGGACAGCCCCGCTGTCCCCTAGCCAGCAAACGGGGTCTCTACCACCCTGTCCCCTCCCCCGCCCTGAGTGCGCAGTAACCCAGCTCCAGCCTCCAGTCCCACCTCCTGCTCCTTCAGTATCCCCCTCAGGGTAGCAAAGGAATCTTTCTAGAATGCAAGTCTCACCTGTTTTCCCCTGCTCTAAACCATGGTCCCTTCCCCTGGCACTGCTGGTTCAGGGTGACTGTTCTCTCGGGGGCGGGGGGGCTGCCCTGGGCACTGTGGGGTGCCAAGCAGCAGGTTGGCTCCCACCCACTCAATCCCAGGAGCCCCCGCTCAGTGGGATAACCACAGATGTCCAGTGTTCCCTGAGAGGCAAAACCACCCCCAGCTGAGAACTTCTGCTCTAGACCTTTCTATGGCTCCCTAGTACCCTCAAAATGAAGTCCCACCTCCTTTCCATCTGCACCCTGGACATCTGCAGTGCTGTGCCCTCTACCTGGCTCACCTTCCTCCTGCTCCCAGTAACCTGGCAAACTTGTTTTTCAGGTCTCAGACACCTACTCCAGGAAGCCTTCCCAGATCACCCCAGATGGGCTCCTCCAGGCTCCTAGGTGCCTGTGTGTCCCTCATCAGTGCCCTGATCACCATATCAGCTGTCTGTCTTCCTCACTGGCCTGTGAGCCTTCTGAGAGGGCAGTATACAGTCTTGGTCGCCACTGTGTCCCCACCATGCAGTACAGGGGCTGGCATACAGTGGGAGCTCAATTAATAATAAAGGGAGCAGGAGCCCCGGGTGGCTCAGTCAGTGCAGTGTTTGAATCTTGGTTTCAGCTCAGGTCGTGATCTCACAGTTCATGAGTCTGAGTCCCATGTCAGGCTCTGTGCTGGCAGCTCGGAGCCGGATCAGGATTCTTCCTCTCCCTCTGTCTCTCTGCTCCTCCCTTGCTTGGGCTCGCTCACTCTCACTCTTTCTCTCTCTCTATCAAAATAAATAAACTTTAAAAAATAAAGGTTGGGTGCCTAGGTGGCTCAGCTGGTTAAGCATCAGACTTAGGTTCAGGTCATGATCTTGCGGTTTGTGGGTTCGAGCCCCGCGTTGGGCTCTGTGCTGACATCTCAGAGCCTGGAGCTTCCTTCGGATTCTGTGTCTCCCTCTCTCTCTGCCCCTCCCTCACTCATGCTCTGTTTCTCTCTGTCTTTCAAAAATAAACAATTGTTTAAAAAAATTTTAAATAAAGCTTATATAAATAAAAGTAGCAAACGCCAAGCACTTACTCTACACCAGGCATTGTAAAAATTTAAATTAACTCATTGAATCCAAACAATGTTAATATGCCCCTTATACAGATAGAGAAACGGAGGTGCATTTGCCCAAATGCAAGCAGGGAGCTGAGCTGAAACCTGTTCAGTCAACCTTAGTTGTTTTGATTATAATGCAGGACTGAAACTGCAGCTGGCCTCAGTTTACCCACTGACCTGGGGTTACTGGAGGCGTTGGCACCTACCCCAATTCCCCCAGACTATCTGCTTCTCTCTATGAAACTCGAGGCACCTCTGCCAGCAGCCACTCGGCGCGAGGCTGCCCGGATGAAGCCCCAGCACCTGGCCACCAGGAGCCACCACCAGCGCCAGATGAGGCGCGGGGCGGGGCGGGGCGGGGCATGGCCGGCACTTGCACCCCGCTGCGTGGTGCACGCATGCGCCCAGTGTTTGTCTGCCAGGGCCCCAAGCCCTGAGAACAGACCCTCGTGCCCTTGGGGAGCAGAAGGGAAAGTCAGAAAGCAGTGGAGCGTCAGCCCCATCCACGAGGCCTTCCGCTGGAGCAGGGCGTCTCCTCTGGAACCCCGACCATCCCTCCAGCTCTGGGCGCATGATCCCACTGTACAGACGGGAAGATTGCAGCCGACGTAGAAGTCCCTCGAGCCTTGCTACTTCATCTCCTCCATCGTCCGGAGGTCTTCCCACCACCTTAGTTACTAGAGCTTTAACATAGGTTCCAGTTTACTTCTGGAAACTTCTCCCGCCCGGCCCTTCTTCAGGCCAAGGCAGCGTCTGGGCTATGCTCCCCCACCCCCCACCCCCCGCACCTCGGCATAAATTTTAAGGTCAGGGGGCGCCTGGGGGGCTCAGTCGGTTAGGGGTCCAACTTCGACTCAGGTCATGATCTCACAGTTTGTGGGTTCAATCCCGGAGTCGGGCTTTGTGCTGACAGCTAGCTCAGAGCTTGGAGCCTGCTTTGGATTCTGTGTCTCCCTCTCTCTCTGCCCCTCCCCTGCTCTCTCTGTCTCTCAAAAATAAATAAACATTAAAAAAAATTTTTAAACATAAAAAATATTTTAAGGTCAGCTGGTAAGTTCCAAACAACAGTTAAAAACATAAAACCTGTCGGGATTTTCGGTGCTGAACATATAAATCAGGCTGATCTGCCGACTGACAGCCGGTGCTCCCCAATCCCCCTCTGCAGCCTCCGCCCTCATCCCTGCCTCCGCGCTCGGCTCAGGCCCCCGCCTGCGACCCCGCCCCCAGCTCCCCCACACCCCGCCCCAGCCTCCTTCCCTCGCCCTCACACCCGACGCCAACGGGTCCTGCAGGCTCTGCCTTCACATTTATCCAGAATTCTCACCCCTTCCCTTCCCAGACCGCTCCTGGGCGGCCCCCAGCGTCTACCGCCGGGACCCGCGCGGTCCCCTCCACCCAACTCCTCAGGCTCCCGCCCTCGCCCCCGCCGTCCTCCCCTCGGCGGCCACCAGAGGGCGCCCGTGAGCACCGGAGTCGGGTCCCGCCTCCCCTCTGCCCACAGCCCTCACCAGCCTTTTACCCTAATAGCCCTCTACCTTTTCCATGCACCCCTGCTCCCCTCCCCACCTAGTGTCACACTCTCAAAAGGTCCGATTTAGACCGTTTGCCACTCCGAATGTGGTCCTCAGAGCTGCAGCGTCAGGTTCACTTGGACGCCTTTAAAAGTACAGAAGCGGCTGAGGGGCGCCTGGGAGGCTCAGGTCATGATCTCAGGGTTCCTGAGTTCCAGCTCCATGTTGGGCTCTGGGCTGAGAGCTCCGAGCCTGGAGCCTCCTTCAGATTCTGAGTCTCCCCCTCTCTCTGCTCCTCCCCCACTCACGCGCTCTCTCTCTCAAAAATAATTTTTTTTTAAGTTTTTTAGTTAAAAAAATATGAAACTTTATAAAGTAAAAAAAATAAAATAAAATAAAATTTCAAAAAAAAAGTTTTTTTTAGAAATGCAGAGTCCCGGGGCCCCACCCAGATCTGCCCAAGCGAAGCCTGCATGTAATCAGATCTCACAAGAATTTATGAGTTTGCACAACGAACTTCGTGCATGGATACCCGGCCGCCCACCCACCAGCCTGTCCGGAGCCCGTCGGCCCCACTGGACGGCGAGCCTGGTGACGGCAATCGTGGTATGTGTCGGTCCACACGGTGTCCCCGCAGCGTGCGGCACACCATGGGTGCTCAATAATGGCTTGTCGTAGTGCATGCACGAAATGTCAGCATCAGAACTCGAATCCAGATCTGCCCTCCTCCCTGGCTCCACTTTTATCCTGTCACCCCCACAACTACAAGTGTCCGCCGGCATGTGGGTCCTCCCCACGGACGTCCATGGGCCCGACATCCAGGGCACAGGACAACTTCTGTGTGTCCACATGTATCGTGGGCACACCCACAGCACACGCATGCGCCCCACACCGGCAGGCCGTCTGTGTGTGCGCACTCGCCCGCATGTCGGGGTTTGTACCCACCCCTCCCGACACTGCTGCCTGCGACCCCCATCGATGGCCGTCTGGCCACCAAACAGTCTCCAAGGACCTCAGGTAACCGTGGGCACCAAGCTGGCCAACCCCTGGGTCTCCCCACACTCCCAGCCCGCCCAGCCTAGTCCTGGTGGGTTGGGGAAACTGAGGCCCAGAATGAGGGCTGGGCCCCGGTTCAGATCCTAGGTATACCTCATCAGCTGTGAGGCCCCGACGGTCACCTCCCTATGTGAGCCTCAGTTTCCCCACTGATAAACAACAGGTGGCTACAATGCTGCAGTGCGATAGGAAGGCGTGACCCCGACCGGCGCCATCCAGCAGAGAACCCTGGACACACGCGTGTCGTTTTAAATTTCCTGGTGGCCACATTCAAAGAGGGAAATGCATTTTAATAATGTGGTTTATTTAACCCAATAGATCCAAAACATTGTTATTTCCACAAGTAACCAATGTAAAAATGATTAACGAGACATTTCAACACACAGTTTTTCGCATTTAATCTTTGGAATCTGGCGTGTGTCTTACACGGAGAGCACGTCTCGACTCCGGCCGGCCACACGGGGTTCAGCAGCCACACGTGGCCAGTGGCCCGGGCAGCCCAGCTCCAGACGAAGGGCACAGTGATCGTCCCTCATTGTCGTTGTTGTTACACAAGTATCACCACTGACTTCAGAGTGCAAGTTGGAGGGTCTGGCCCGGGCTCCTCAGGAATAAGCCAGAAGCTAGGGAGGACTCCCCCATCCTCCATGCCTTAGCAGGGAAGTTCTCCTTCTAGTCTACCTTAAATCCTTCTTGCTTCCAGAGGCTTCCAGCAACTAACAGCCTGGAGGTCAGAGTCTTGATCCCAAGCTGGGCATTCCCCACTTGAGCTTTTGAGAATTTGGCCTTGAAGGGCAATGCCACCCTCTTCTCGATCCCCCTCCTGGCAAGCAGCTCTTTCCTGTGAAGCACAGGAGAGATCAGTCCACACCCTGCTCGAAGGTCTGCAATGGCTCCCTAGTACCTACACGGAAGAGAGCACTGATTTCTATATGCTGAGATTTCAGGATCCCCTCCTACCCTGGGAATGACTTTCATCTTCCCCTCATCTCCTGCCAGGGAAGCGCAGAATGCACCCATCCCACATCCAGGTCTGTGCTCAGGCTGTCTCCTCTGCCAGGGACGTCTGCAGCCTTCTCAAGGCCCCGCTGTTCCCCAGAAACCCCCATATCACCCCAAACATGGTAACCTTGCTTTCCCTCCTGAAGCCCCTTAGCCAACTCTTGCATATCATCCACATCAGCTACAAATGGATGACCCCTCCTCCAGAAAGCCTTCCTTGACTGCCCTGGCTGAGCCTGAGTTTCCCTGGGCTCCCCCATCCCCCCCACCCCCCTCCTCCAGCTCCACCCAACCTCCCCAACCTGGCAGCAACACTCCAGCTCCAGCTCCCCGTACCCTACACTGGGGGCTGTTCAGTCACTCATTAGATCAGCAAATATTGAGTGTCAGCTGTATGCCAGGCACGGTTCAAGGCAAAGCCCTGCGCTTGTGGGGCTTCCACTCCAGTGGGAAGACAGAGTACACAGGCCACCAAACACCGGAATTGGTGACTCTGGGCCAGGCCTGGAGCCCCTGCTCCTCCGGCTGCCGCGCTGAGGATGGGGCGGGCTGCCCGTTTCCAGTTCCAGAAGGAGCCCCCGACAGCCTGACCGGCTGGGATTCCAGCTCTGGGGCCCAGTGTCCCTGGAGGGATGGGGTAACGCAGCCCGGCAGCCGGCCGGGGCGCCAACCAGGTCCAGGTACCGGCTCCACTTAGAGCTGCGCCCCCCAGCTGCCTCGGTCGCCCGCTGTCTGGGCCCAGCCGGGCTCTGGGACTGTCTAGGAACTTGGCCGAGGACCCAGAGGGAGTCCCTGGGGCCCTGGCCACGGAGGGGCTGGGGAGAGAGGGCCCCTCAGCCCCCGACGCCTGCTCGATGCCGATTAACTCATCCCTCCCCTGCCCGGGTGTAGTGCGCAGACGCACAGGAGCAGGGACGCGAGGATAAGGGAATGAGGAGAAGAAGAGAGAGTCAAAGGATGGGGACGGGAGGGACAACAGGAGCGGGGCCCACACGGCCGCTTTATTTCTCACATGCAAGTAATTTCATACAAACGGCCACAGCTAGGAGAAGGGTTTTTCGTAGACAAAACCTTTTCTGTTCTCACAGTTATTGTTACAACATTTTCCTGGGAACTTTACACCCTCTTCTTCTTGTTATTATAAGCGTGCCAAAGCGTGAAGGACATTCGTACAGTAACATCTGAACTCAAGAAGCGTGAAGGACGTTGGTGCAATAACATCTTAACTCAAGCGAATTCACGTCTGAGGAGCTGGGCCGGCCGCAAGGGCTGTGAGGGCACCAGAGCTTTGCTCCATCCCCCTCGCCTCACTAGCTCCTTGCTGCTGCTGCCCACACCGGGGGGCAGTGCTTCCTCTCCAGATTGGGGACGACCCAGCCAGCGCCAGGGCTCACAGCAGGCGCTCCACCAACACCAGCTGGACGGGTGTCCCACGAACAGTCCCTCCTTGTACAAGAAGCCGCCAGGATACGTCTACTCCAGACTCCCTGAGCGCCTCCTGTGTGCACCTTCAGGGCAGGGGGCTCAGCGGTGACCGAGCAGGGCGTGCAGAGGGGGCTTGGCGCAGAGCTGGGCCGTCAGGAAATACCCGGTTCACGCTGCGCGTCTCCGCTGC
>NC_043704.1:155916176-155921602 GCF_006229205.1 Suricata suricatta
CAGTTAACCCGATAGTCGCCGAACAAGACCCTAGGCTCGCCCTATAATTGGTTGATTTTAAAGGTACTCTAAGTGTTGTGATTGGGTCCCACTAAAAGTAACGAACACTCTAGACAATGTGTATGGTTAAACCTGTTGTCAATGATATGGTACATTATGACTGGATCGCTGCACCTGTGTCACCATTTGCTGTAACTCCCCCTCCCCAAACCCCATAAAAACCCTGCTCAGCCCTTGCTCGGGGCTCTCAGCCCGGATCCACTGCGTTGGTGAAGGCTGTGAGCCCGAACTTAGGCCCGGCGAGCCTGAGCCGTAATAAAACTGCCCTTTGCTTTTGCATGCGTGCCTCGGTCTCCCTGGTGGTCTCTGGTTTTGGGGGATGATGTTGAAATCTGGGCATTACAATAGGTCCTGGGGTCAGAGTGGACCACAAGTCCTGGTGAGCCAGGGCTCAGGAATGGCAGCGACACGGGCTCTGGGGGAGAGGGCTTGTGCATCAGGGGAGACAAATATTAAGGGCCAGAGGCCCCTGCCTGCTGGGTGACCTCGGGGAATTTGCCACCCCGATTCTGTGCCTCACTCCCAGAGCCTGGGCTCAGACCTTCAAAGGGCAATAAGAGCAAACACTAGGGGCACGTGTATGTCTGAGCCCTGTGCCACGGGCATGACGGGAAGTGCCAGGGGGCAGGCGGGAGGGCTTCTTATCCTTTTACAGTCAAAGACTGAGGCCGAGTGGGTGAGTGACAGGCCCATGGCTGCACAACAAGGACATGGCCAAGCTAGGACTTGAACCCAGTCCGATGGTCTAGACACTACACTTGTAACTACAGTACTCCCCACCCCTCAGAGAAAGGGGCCCTCAGTTTCTCTCCACACCCTTCTGTAGGCAAGTTCCCAGTCTATCCTATCCTCCAACTTCTGTCCCCTCTCCTGCCTCGGCCCGTCTGGGCCCCAACGTGCTCACCTGGAGCAGCGCAGTGGCCTCTGCCCTGGTCTCCCAGATCTGGCCCTTGCTGCTCCCAGACCCTCTTCCCCACATCCGTCATAAGAGGGCACCCGTGAGCACCTTCCCCAGGAGCTGCCCTCCCTCGTTGGCCCTCAGCCCTCCAGGGTTCAATCCTCACTGGGAGTAAAAGCCAAAGTCCTCCCCTGAAGGCCCCAAGGCCTTGCATGACTTGCCCCGACTGCTGTCCCGCTCCCCTGCACTCACTCTGCTCCAGCCACACAGGCTACGAATGCACCCGGTACAATTCTGCCCCAGGGCCTTTGCACAGGCTATACTTGCTTCCTGGAAGCTTTTTAAAAAAATTCTTTTAATGTTTTATTTATTTTTGATACAGAGAGAGACAGAGCATGAGAGGGGGAGGGGCAGAGAGAGAAGGAGACACAGAATCTGAAGCAGGCTCCAGGCTCTGAGCTAGCTGTCAGCACAGAGCCTGACGCGGGGCTTGAACCCACGAACGTGAGATCGGACCTGAGCCGAAGTCGGAGGTTTAACCTACTGAGCCACCCTGGCGCCCCTGGGATGCTTTTCCTCCAGATCGCACAAGACTGGTTCCTTCTCCTTTTCTGGGTCTCAGCTCTGATGCCACCTCCCCAGAGATGTGCATCTTTGACACCCTCAGCTAAAACAGCCCCGCCCTCCTCAGCTGCATCCCCCAGTATTATTGTCTTTCTTCAGGACACTTATAATACTTGATTTACTCACCTGCTCTCCACCAGCCCCTGTCCGCCTGCCCCCCAAGGGAGGCAGCTAAGACTGTCACCCCAGCTTGGCTCCCAGGCTCTGCACCCTCTCGCCTCCACACCATGATTTATGCCTACCCCCTGCCATGCCCTCCCTTGCCTATGGCCTTGGCTTCGACTGGACTCCTTTGCAATCTGTTCCCTCAACATTTATTGGACATCTACTGTATGCCAGGTTCTGGGGCAAGCAGTCAAAAAGACATCGGACCTTCAGGCTAGGAGGGGTGGGACTGTAAGAACAGGCGCTGCAGAACCCAAGGTAAAGACACAGGCTGAGGTGGACGGCACTGCGACTGAGCCAGGGTCCGGGAGAACCAGGAGGGGGATGCCGGGGCCACAGAAGGGCCCCAGATAGATGGGGCACAATACGGGGTGGCGGGGTGGCGGGGTGGGCGATGGGAAGGTTATATTCGGCAGAGAAGCCTGCTCGGGACAAAGGCCCTGAAGGAGGCACCACCCCTGAAGGCCGCCTCAGCCGCCACCCGGACTTTGGAGGACATGAGTGGGTCTTTCACGCCCCGGATCCGGGCAAGGTCAGGCTGGGCTGCGCCCTTCCCCCCAGCCCTGGGCTCCTGACTGAGCCCTGACCCGGAGGGGGCGGCAGGAAGTTCACAGTTTGGGGCAGCTAAGGAGGCCCAGGGAGGGGAAGGGCATCGCCAGAGGTCACAGGCACCAGCAACACCCTGCGACTTGTGTCCCTGCCCCTCTAGGCCTGTTTCTCCGCCCGAGCGGGCTGAGCGGCCTGGGAGAGCCGCCTTCCGCTCCTGTCCTGCTTTGACCCCTGGCGGAATCCAACACCTTCCCTGCGCGGCCCGGCCGCAGCCCTGGGTCCGAGGGGGCCAGGGGGAGACTCGGAGGGGCCCGGGAGGCCTTGGGGGCCCCGAGATGGGCCGAGGCGGAGTCCGGCCTGGGGCCTGCGGGGAAGGGCAGCGCCACCTCTGAGCGCTCCAGTCCCGCCGCCCCGCTGTGTGACTCCCGCCAGCCCCTGCCCCTCTCTGGGCCGCTCGGGAGCCGGGGCCGGAGGGCAGCGTCTCAGGGACGTCTCCAGGGTCTCGCTTCCTCCCTGGTGGGCTCCGGCCTCGGTTTCCCCGGCCGGGTGGGCGCTCTTTTAGACCCAGGTTAGGGGGCCGTCGCTGTCGCTGCGTCAGCTGCTCAAGCCCGGGAATCCCCCTGGGGGCTCATAAAGGGCAGCTCCGATTGGCTGAGGCTGCGTGTGACGTCAGGGACTCCCTGACGCCCCCTCCCCCTAGGCACGTGGAGGTGGCCGCGGCAGGGGAGGGGCCGGGGTCCAGGCGGATTCGGGGTGTTTCCCCAGCCTGAGGTGGCAGCTGGGAAGCGCAGAAGAGATTCTCCTCTGACAAAGTTCCCCCTAGTCCCGAGTCCTCCTGCAGCCCCCCCAGAACGACAGCTGCTCTGGAGGCAGATGCGCCTGCTAAATCCGCCCAGCTGGTCCCTCAGCCCTGCCCCTGCCCTGCCCTGCCCCTTGCCCTCTGCCCCCTGTTCTCCAGGCAGGGCCAGGTGGGCTGGGGATCCTCTGGTAGACCCTTCCTCAAGTTCAAGTACCTTTCTGAAGCCCCTGAAGGATTTGGGAGATCTGGGGCCCAGAGAGGGTGTGGCCCTTTCCAGAGACTGCACAGCATCCCTGGGCCTGCCCGAGAAGGCCCCGCACTGTGCGTGAATCACTATAATGGCACGATTCTAAAGCACAGGTACTGTTATCACCCCATTTTCGGGGGAGGGGGGCGAGAAAAAGGCCCAGAGAGAAATGGCTCAGTGGCTCACACAGCCAGGAAATGGAGCTGGAATGTGAACCACATGCTTTTAATGATTTCCGGGGTGCTCAGAGACCCCTTGGCTTGGAAGGCTGATAAAGGCAAACGATTTAGGGCCACTCACTTGAACCAGTGGGGTCTTGGGGGCCAAGCACTGCACTCTTCTGCCCCCCCCCCCCAGCAGGGCACAGACCCTCCCTCCTTTGCTTCTTCAGCCCCACTGGGTGCCGCTCTCATCTGGAAGTACTGAGGATCCAGGGGGTCTTCCTGGAGGAAGAAGAGGGAGCTCTACTCTGAAATGTTGGGGTAGGTGTAGCTGTCCAGGGCTTGAGGGTGTCTTGGAATGTGTAGTTTTATATCCAGCCCGTCCTGCCCCTGGGCCTTTGCACTCGCTGTTCTCCCCACCTGGACTATTGTCCCCGCAGATCTCCAATATGTCCTATGCTTTGCCCTTCACGTCCCTGTCCCGATGTCACCTGCACATCCACGTCTGCACCGTCCCTTTCTGTCGTCTTACCTGCGTGGTTTTCTTTGTCTCATTTTCCACAGCCAAATACTGTACTTTGTTTCCCCCATAGCACTGCTCTGTTCTCTGCTGAATCCCCATTGCCTAGAACTGAGTGCCTGGCACCCAGCAGGTGCTCCACAAATTCTCCTCAGGGACAAGGGCACGAATAGAGGGCTGGAGGGCAGAGGGCAGCTGGGGGGAAGGACCATATGGTAGTTCTGTCTTGGTGTATGTCTAGGAGCCTGGGCCGTGACCCTGTCCTGTGCCCCCTTCATCCAAAAGTGCCCTCTGAGACCCCTCCTCCTTCTGCCCTCCCCGCATCACTCTGAGTCAGCCATACCAACCTCCTCCCTGTTCCCCCAAGAGCCCTGCCTCAGGACCTTTGCACAGGCTGTCCCTGCTGCCCGGTGTAGATATTCTTCCCCTGAAGGGCTCCCTCCCCCACCTACTCTGGTCTCAGCTCAAATGTTCTCCCAACTTGTCCCCGTCTAAACAATCACCACCCTTGGGGCGGTGGGCTGGCTCAGGTGGTAGACCACGCAACTCAAGCTGGGGGTTGTGAGTCTGAGCCTGTACTGGATGTAGAGATTACTTTAAAAATAAATGAATAAAAAGAACACTGGAAACCCCACTGAAGGGGAAACCGTAAGAAATACAACCAAATCATCACCTCTCTTTTCTCTGTTGTGGTGGCTTCGCTGTAGTCTTTACTGATGGCATTTCTTTCTATCTCTTTCTTTCCTTCTCTTCCAACTCACCCACATGCCCTGCCAGTTAGTCAATCTTGGTCTCCACTGTGTCCCTGGAGTCCGGAATAGGGCCCAGCACACAGTAGGCACTCAACAAAGTGTGTTGAGCAGATGAGTGAATGAGTGAATGAATGAATGAATGGAGTGAGGGCCCAAGAGCTCTCTGAACCTGTTCTTCTTGTATGGAGTAAGGAAGTAGGGAGCCCAGGTCATTTGATTCCTTCAGTAGCAAAGTGGGACAACAGGAGGTCACCTCTCCAGGCAGGGGAGGGGTACCCAGTGAAATAATAGCTACAGGAATATTTATTAATCACCTATGGTATGCACAGTAGGCTCCAGGCACTTTGCACATGTTCAGCAATGGCAGGAATTTGAACCCAGGACGCCTGGCCCCAAAGTTTGCCCTAGACCCCCTCGACCACCACAGAGGTTGTGTGCAAGGCCTGGGCGCACACAGTAGGCCTTCAGCCAGGCAGTCAGTGAGGACTGGCTGCCCCTCCAGACACCCTGTCTCCAGCCCCCTGGACCAGGGCTGCGGCTGGCTGTGTCCCTTAGGAGCTAAAAGCTGAACACACCCAGGACTCATCAGAGACAGCAGGGGGAGTCACTGCCTCACTTGCGGGGACATCACAGCAATTACAAGGACTTTCT